>NW_028317950.1:300000-442500 GCF_062004578.1 Staurois parvus | reverse complement strand
CCATCAGGGTATAGTCTCTGAGCAGACTGAGAATCAGTCTGCGGCAGTCCTCAATGGACATCCTCTCCCGCTGGTGGATGAGGCGCTTCCTGGCGCACCATAAAGCGTCCTTAAAACAACACAGCACCCGCCAGGCGCCGTCAATGTCCTCCAGAGAAAAAGTTCCACAGAATAGTCCATTAAACACCCCAAAGTGAGTGATGGCTGTCTGTGGCACAAAGTCCTTGAGTTCAGGTTCCAGGGCCCCCAACAGGGCCTGAGCAAAAGAGCACTCCCAGAAAACGTGGTGAGACGTTTCCTCATGGATGATGCAGAAGGGGCAGTGTCTGTATCTGCTCAGGTTCCTGGCATGCATAAATGTCCTGAGAGGCAACCCCCCTTGGATTGCCATCCATGCCAGGTCTTTGTGCCTGTTGGTGAGAATGTTGGAAGAAACATTCCTCCAGACCACCTTGCAGGTGTCTGAAGGCAGGCCTGGAACCGACTCCAAAATGTCGCTTGCTCGGATGAGCTTGTAAATGTCTTTGGTTTCCACAAGTCAGGCTTGACTCCCTGCAGCCCCTGCTCCCTGATGAACTTGAAGGTATCCAAGTAGTACCAAGGAGTGTCCCAGTTGTAGGGGATGGAACTATCCCAAGTGTCCCACCCGAGGGACCTCCAGAGAGGCAACAGGAAGGAGCTCTGGTGAACACCAGTTAGTGCTTAGACCCCGCACCTCGGGTGAGCCCAAGTCATCCACCAGGGTGGCCGCTGCTGCAGGTGTCCAGGTGCTCGGAGGGAGCCTCTCTACTGCTATAGCTACTGGCCTCTGAGCCTCACCGCCGACTGTGACAGTGGCCCCTGCTATAAGAAGTATATTCTTTCTAAAAAAAAAACCAAAACAAAAAAAAACAATTTACAAAATAAAAATACGAGATGTTCTAATTTTTTCAGTGCCGGGTGTGCTCTTTTATGTAAAAGTGAAACTTCAGAGCCGTCCGATAACTTCTACGCATACTGGAAGTGCCAGCAATGAAAGGGTTAAGCATTTTATAATATGTAAACCACTCAAAAATAAACGACTTGCCATCGATGAACAATGTCAGAACACAATGTATTCTGTGAGGTGTTATCTGCAGCTATTAAAATAGTATGAATATTTCTCACAAATCACAGAAGCAATCAGCATCTAATTCAGCTGCTACGCATAAAAAAAAGATGACGAGAAAGAGACAACTTCAAAATACACAAATTAATAAATAAAAGTTAAAAAGATCAACCTATCATTTCGGTTTCACACTTCCTCGGCAGAGTGTGTAACCGGGATGGCAGACAGCCTAATTGCAAAAGTACAGCAATTATCCTAATGAAGATTAATATTCCTATAATTATCCCCTAATAGGAATACACATAATTAAATGTTAAACTGGACATATTGGAAAGTTTAAGCTGCATGCATCCATTAAAGTTTTACCACGGGGTTGAGAGAGAGCTCACAAAGTAAACTTTCACAAAGCAGCCATACTGTATGCTACAGAAGTCTATTTACCAAAAACAACGAGAGCAAAAATATGGAAATACTGACTGTCAAGTTGTGTTGCACATTTAGGAGGCCAGCAGTTCGTATTTGGGATGAGCAATTTCAGTAAAAAAAAAATTCTGCAGCAAATTTAGCTATGTTACCGAAATTGAGCTTCTTGGGAGAAATTGTCCACATCTTTCATGGTGGCTTGGTTAACGGTTGGGTGTTCATCCCTCCATATGGTGTATTATTAGCGGGTTTGAGAGCTATCATTACTATACCTACTGGCCTTGCCTCGCTGACTCTTTGTGTATGACTTCTGTTTGGCAGCCAGCTCCATCCACAGCTCCCAGGCATGCCCGTGCCGGTGGTGCCTTTATCAATACATACACTGGCTCATACAATGATCTCCATCCACAGCTCCCAGGCAAGACCATTCCAGCAGTGCCTTTTCATGGCTCAAGCTGTTTGGGGAGAGATGATCCCAGTTCCTCCAGAGATTTGGTGATTGCTGTACGTCTTATCGAGACATACACTGGCTCATTCAATTACTCTATCCACAGCTCCCACGCAAGACCGTTCCAGCAGTGCCTTTCCATGGCTCCTACTGTCTGGTGAGAGATGGTCCTGGTTCCACCTGAGATTTTTTGACTGGTGTATGTCTTTATCAAGACATATACTGGCTCATACAATGACTCCATCCACAGCTCCCACGGAAGACTGTTCCAGTGGTGCCTTTCCATGGCTCCTGCTATCTGGTGAGATATTGACCTTTTTCCACCAGATATTTGTTAACTGGTGTATGTCTTTTATCTAGAAATATACACTGGCTCATACAATGACTCTATCCATAGCTCCCATGCAAGATCGTTCTAGCGGTGCCTTTTCATGGCTCCTGCTATCTGGCGAGAGACAGTCCTGGTTCCACCAGAGATTTGGTGATTCATGTACGTCTTTAACAAGACACAAACACTGGTTCAGGCAATGACTCCATACACAGCTCCTGCACAAGACCGTTCCAGTGGTGCCTTTCCATGGCTCATGCTCTCTGGTGAGAGATGATCCCGGTTCCACCAGAGATTTGGTGATTGCTGTATGTCTTTATCTAGACATATACACTGGCTCATACAATGACTCCATCCACATCTCCCAGGAAAGATCGTTCCAGCGGTCCCTTTTCATGGATCCTGTCTGGTGAGAGATGATCCTGGTTCCACCAGAGATTTGGTGATTGCTGTATATCTTTATCTACTTTATCTAGACATATACACTGGCTCATACAATGACTCCATCCACAGCTCCCGGGCAAGATTGTTCTAGCGGTGCCTTTTCATGGCTCCTGCTGTCTGGTAAGAGACGGTCCTGGTTCCACCAGAGATTTGGTGATTAGTGTTTGTCTTTATCAAGACACAAACACTGGTTCATACAATGACTCCATACACAGCTCCTGCGCAAGAACGTTCCAGTGGTGCCTTTCCATGGTGATTCGTGTATGTCTTTATCAACTTGAATCCAGTTATCCCTGAAGAAGTGAACATTGTTTCATGAAACACAGCGAGAGATCTACATCAGTGCCTGGTCATCTTTATATTTCTTTGCTGTTGTGAAAACTACATTATCCATTATATGGCAACGCACACCAATGTACACTTTTTAATGCTTGGTTATACACTCACCAGCCACTTTATTAGGTCCACCTGTTCAATTGCTTGGTAACACAAACTGCTAGTCAGCCAATCACATGGCAGCAACTCAATGCATTTAGGCATCTAGATGTAGTGAGGACGCCTTGCTGAAGTTCAAACCGAGCATCTGAGTGGGGAATTAAGGGGATTTAAGTAACTTTGAATGTGGCATGGTTGTTGGTGCCAGACGGGCTGATCTGAGTATTTAAAAAAAAACCAGATCTACTGGGATTTTCACGCAAAACCATCTTTAGGGTGTACAGAGAATGGTCCAAAAAAGGAAAAATATACAGTGAGCGGCAAGAAATGCAGAAGATCTCTGAACACACAACAAGTTGAACCTTGAAGCAGATGGGCTACAGCAGCAGAAGACCACACCGGGTGCCACTCCTGTCAGCTAAGAACAGGAAACGAAGGCTACAATTCACACAGGCTCACCAAAATTGGCCAATAGAAGATTGAAAAACATTGCCTGGTCTGATGAGTCTTGATTTCCCTAGAGATGGTTGTGTGTGAAAATCCCAGTAGATCAGCAGTGTATTTTTCATCTGCATAATTGAACGTTATTCATCTATGACTTCCTTTCACTTCTTCCACTGTAAAGTAATGAAAAAGTAAAGTAATGAGACAATTGAGGGGTCGTTTTTTTGGTGCAAGAAAAAACAAATTTTGTAATCCTCAAGGAGCATTTAATAGCCCATTGCACACCTAAGACTTTGTTCATGTAGTTTAGTTTATTTAATTTAGTGTACTTTGTATTTGGGGGGGGGACACTTTTTTTGTGTTTACTTAATCATTATTTCTGTAGTTTCATTTAAATTTTTTCATCTTTTTTTGTTTTTCTTTTTACAACTTATTTTTCTGTTTGGGGAAAAAGGGTTAAATAATGAGGCAAAGGAGAGGCTACAGATCAGGATAGTTGAAAGTAGTTTCCACTGAACTTAGAAGCCATTTAAAGCCCATTGTACTTGTAAAAGTCACACAAAAAAATCTGGTAAAATTTTGGTAAAAATTACCAGCAATTTTTGAAATTTAGTAAAATGAAAACTCCATTGGCTTACCCCTAAATCATATTGTTATGCCAAGAATGGACAAGCAGTCAGAAAAAATATACTGTATAATCTTTACCAACTTACTGCAGTTCTTGTCACCTTTTACTCTACAACCACAGTAGTACAAACTAATTACAAAAAATAAGAATTATTTAAAAATTAGGTGAAGGAAAAAAAATAAAAGTGAGTAAAAGCCATTGTGTTTTCCTACAAAATATTCTTCCTAGGGATTCCAACCTATAGAATAAATACATATGGAAAGACATCTGGTATTTTGACTGGAGTGGTGACTGTCAGTTTGAAATAAACAAAGAAGTGTGCCAGAACACAACACACAGCAGCTTTTAATTTTTACCTACCATTTTTACTTAGCTGCTAGCTTGGAATCTCCAAGCTAACAAAACAATGGGGCCGGGGATGGGTCAGTGGTTGCAAGGACCCCTGTGGCCACTGACTTTCTAGCAAGTCCTAAGCAGAAATCTGTCACTAGACATGTGCAGTTTGTTTCGTTCCGAATTGAAATTTAGACTAAATTTGTATTATTTGGAGTTTCGGATGTATCCACATTTCCAATTTCCAATACTAATGAATTAAAATGAATCCAAAATAACAAAAGATTTTGTCTGTAATAACGAACTATCCAAACAGAATCAAATTCAAAATATAAATATATTGCCGAGTTCCTTCAAAGGCTGTGTGTATATTAGAATATAGCCATCTTCCGAAATTCAATTTTGAAAAGAATAGAACAGAATAAAACAATAGAAAATAAAGGAATAGAATAAAAAAATACAGAAATAATAGTGATATAATGGAAAATAATAGAATAGAAAAGAATAGCAAAGAAAAGAATAGAATAGAAAAAAATGGATTAAAATAGAATTTAAAAAAAAGAATAAAGTCCTCTTGCGAAATTAGAATTTTGAATAGAATAAAATAGAATATACCTGACTTCCAAAATTTGAATTTTGAATAGAACAGAATAGAAATTTTTTTTAATAAATTTAGAATAGAATCAAATATAATAAAGCCGCCCTTCCAAAATTCAAATTGGCGAAAGAATAGAATAAAATAGAAAAGAATAGAATAAAATGGAACATAAAAGAATAGAATAGAAAATAATAGAATAGAAAATTAAAAAAATAGAATAGAAAAAATGGAATAGAAAAGAATAAAACAGAATATAGCTGTCTTCCGAAATTTTAATTTCGAATAGGGATAGAACCAGCTATTCTTAATAAAATTAATTTTGAATAGAATAGAAAAAAATAGAATATAGCTGACTTCCAAAATTCAAATTTTGAATAGAAATAGAACAGAATAGAAAAAAAAAAATTAATAGATTAGAATAGCATCAAATAGAATACAGCTGCCTTCCAAAATTCAAATTTGCAAAAGAATAGATTAAAATAAAAAAGAATAGAATAAAATGGAACATAAAAGCATAGAATATAAATAATAGAAAAAGTATAAAATAATAAAATTGAAAATTGAAAAATGGAATAGAAAAGAATAGAACATAATATAGCTGTCTTCCGAAATTTGAATTTCGAATAGGACTAGAACCAGCAGTTCTTAATAAAATGAATTTGGATCAATTTGGTATTTTCTATTAGAATTTATTTCAAATACTTAGAACCCTCTGGAAAATTTGGAATCTGGTTGAAAATGAATAAATGAAATTAAACTAAACTAGAACGATTTTGGTTATGAATGCAACAAAATGAAATAAGTAACTTGATGAATCAATGTGCAACAAAATAAAAAATTTTGTTCAGCACATGTCTAGCTGTCACTTTTAGCAGCAGGAGGTTTGACTTGGCAGGGGGACAAACACCTATTTAAAGCCTGGATCAAATTATACAGCCAATGGTTCATCCACAGACCCCCACAACCACTAAGCCAGGGTTGTGGGGCAGAGGCCCTTGTCCTCATCAACATGGGTACAAGGTACCCCCCAGGCAGGACACCCATATGTTGAGGGACTGTGCCCTGGTATGGTCAGGGTAGGGGATGCACGCTCATCCTTGGTCATGAATTAAATGCACATCATAGTGAAGTATTATGAGCTGTGATAAAGCAATGAAATTCTAGGAAATATAACTAAGGAGCACATCTCTGTATAAACACAACCTCTCACATCTTGGTACAGTTTGTAACAATGTTTATTTCGATTCAACAGAAGAGGATAATTTGCCGAATGATTGGAGGTCACAGGTGCACAATTCATCTATGATTCTCATACAGCTCGTGTTTTGCTGAAAACCTTCATAGTCATTACCAATGTAATTACTGAAGCTTGAAGAGTTTTGATAATACACGTGGAACTATAAAATCCCCATTATTTTGCCAGCATTCGTAATATGACCCTGCACAAAAAAATTGTAGGAACTGTCGAGAGGTTTTCTCTGTGGACTTCTGTAGCTCAACAGTATCAGCGTTTGTTAAAGGCGAAGTCTCCCTCTTCCGACGGCCATAGTTTCCATTTATTGTAGTGGAAGGTCATTCTATAGGGGACACACTGGCTACCAGGTGGTTTTTGAAGAAAAGGCTGGGAGGCCACAGAGTGAAGCCTACCAGAGCCCCAAGGTTTAGGCAATTTTGGAAAGAACGCGGAAGTACACAGATCTGGCACTAAATGTACACTGCTCAAAAAAATTAAAGGAAGATGTTTTAATCAGAGTCTAGCATCAAGTCAATGAAGCTCCTCTGATATTGATCTGGTCAGTTAAGTAGCAGAGGGGGTTGTTAATCAGTTTCAGCTGCTTTGGTGTTAATGAAATTAACAACAGGTGCACTAGATGGGCAACAATGAGACGACCCCCAAAACAGGAATGGTTTTACAGGTGGAGGCCACTGACATTTTTTGCCCTACTCATATTTTCTGACTGTTTTTCACTAGTTTTGCATTTGGATAGGGTCAGTGTCACTACTGGTAGCATGAGGCCGTACCTGGACCCTACAGACGTTGCACAGGCAGTCCAACACCTCCAGGATGGCACATCAATACATGCCATTGCCAGAAGGTTTGCTGTGTCTCCCAGCACAGTCTAAAGAGCATGGAGGAGATTCCAGGAGACAGTCAGTTACTCTAGGAGAGCTGGACAGGGCTGTAGAAGGTCCTTAAGCCATCCGCAGGACCGGTATCTTCTCCTTTGTGCAAGGAGGAGCAGGATGAGCACTGCCAGAGCCCTACAAAATGACCTCCAGCAGGCCACAGGTGTGCATGTCTCTGACCAAACAATCAGAAACAGACTTCATGAGGGTGGCCTGAGGGCCCGACATCCTCTAGTGGACCCTGTGCTCACTGCCCAGCACCATAGAACTCGATTGGCATTTCCACTGAACACCAGAATTGACAGGTCTGCCACTGGTGCCCTGTGCTTTTCACAGATGAGAGCAGGTTCACATGATAGACATGAAAGGGTCTGGAGAAGCCGTGGAGAACGTTATGCTGCCTGTAACATCATTCAGCATGAACATTTTGGTGGTGGGACAGAAATGGTTTGGGGAGGCATATCCATGGAGGGATGCACAGACCTCTACAGGCTAGGCAATGGGATATCATGTTTCAGTCCATCTGATGCCGCCAGTTTGCACCTCAGACTGTCCAGGAGCTCAGAGATGCCCTGGTCCAGATCTGGGAGGAAACACCCCAGGACACCATCTGTCATCTCATTAGGAGCATGCCCCAATGTTGTCAGGCATGCATACAAGCATGTGGGGGCCATACAAACTACTGAGGACCATTCTGAGTTGCTGCAATGACATTTCTGCAAAATGGACTTGCCTGCTGTATCATTTTTTCGCTTTGATTTTCGGGGTGTCTTTGAATTCAGTAGGTTGATAATTTTTCATTTCCATTATACAATGGGGCAACCTTACATTCTTAACACATTGCCCAGTCCCTATCAGTATAGAGATACAGCATGACATTTTTCCCCATTTGAGATCTGATGTGTTTTCAAAGTGTTCCTTTCATTTTTTTTTGAGCAGTGTACATAGTGCCAAGGCGCACTTGGGCATGCCCACATGGAAGAAAAATATATTTTTAAAATATTCTTCCCAAAATATATTGACATATATTTGAAATACTACAATATTGGCAATATTATATATATATATATATATATATATATATATATTATTGCATGTTGAAATGCGTTATTTATATATTACAAAATATGTGAAAAATATATTTAAAAATATTTTTTTAAACAGATTTATTTTCACTTATATAAAAGTAATTTTAACATAGATTTTTACATATATTTGTAAATGCATTCCAAAACTGTAGATTGAATGTATTTTTAAAGACATACAGTATATTTGAAAATTTATTTTTTTTAAATATTTTTCATATACTGTATTTTGTAATAAAAATGCATTTCAACATACAGTGTGTATATATGTATATATTGAAATATATTTAGAAATATATTGAATACGGCCAAAATTGTAGTATTTAAAATGTATGTCAATATATTTAAGAAGAATATTTTTAAAATAGATTTCAAATATATTTTTCTTCCATGTGGGTACTGGGGGTGCTTTTGTTTTTGTGGAGGGTGTATTGCTGCTGGGGGGGGGCTCTGTTGCTTGGAAGAATCTACTCTTGTGTGAGGAGAGGGCTATTGTTGCTGGCTGAGGGTCTATTTATGCTGGCTGGTGTGGGATCTATTGTTGAAGAAGGTCTCTTGTTGCTGGTGGGGTATATATTGTTGATGGGGGTCTATTGTTAGAGAGGAGTCTATTGTTGCTGGGGGGAGCTCTGTTGTTCAGGGGGGTCTATTGTTGCTGGGGGGTCTGATTTTGCTGGGGATATCTTATGTTGCTGGGGGGAGTCTATTATTTCTGATTGCAGCAATCTACTTTACTGCCTTCCATACAATTTACTAAGCACCAAAACAAATACTTGGTTGTTTATTCTCTAAAAGTGATTGTTCTTGGTTGGTGGGGGGTGAAGACAAGGGATCAGTGCTTTATCTGTAAGGGGGCAAAAGGGACAATTGCCCCTAGCTTCCCTGCCAGAGGGGGCCCCAGGCTTCCTTTATAAAAAGGAATTATAAAATATATTTTACTGGGCAGCACAGTGGCTAGATGGTTAGCACTTCCGCCTGGCAGTATTAGGGTCGTTGGTTCAAATCCCAGCCACAGCACCTCCTGCCTGGAGTTTGCATGTTCTCCATGTACCTGCGTGGATTTCCTCCAGGTACTCCAGTTTCCTCCCACACTCCTAAGACATGCTGGTAGGTGAACAGGATCTTGTCTAAATTGTCCCTAGTATGTATGAATGTAAGCTAGGGACCTTAGATTGTACACCCCTTGAGGGTTAGGGACTGATGTGAATGTATAATATGTATGTAAAGCGCTGTGTAAAATTGAAGGCGCTATATAAGTACCTGAAATAAATAATAAATTACAGATATTTATATTTTGTTTTATTATTTTAAAAAATTAAACCACTTGCCATTCTGTAGTCTCCAGCTCATTTACCACTCTATTCACCCGAACCCCATAATTATTTGTACAATATACAATGTGGCCCTTGTGCTGAAAAGTTTGGAGACACCGGGTCTATTGTCTGTGGAGGCTGGATTGACAGTACTGTCATACAATTCTAAATCTAGAAGAGCTCTACCTAATAGCATGAGATTTTACTAGGGGGTTTTATACACGACTATTTTATATATTTTTCTATATTTTTGTATAATGGTCTTGAGATGGGAACATGACTTGTGATGTTAATTTTTTTTATATTTGTAATTTGATATCACAGGGTGGAGACGGAGGCCATCACATCTATGCGCATGCTTGGAGGAAATCTGGGATAAGTAGTTTGTACTGAGATGCCTGTATACACAGCATATATGTGAGTTTTTTTAATTATTTTAACATTAAAACTGTATCAGATTTACACTGTTGGCGCCTTGCTTTCTTTGTGTACATGTGGCGTGTTATGCCTATTAGTGTATATATAGGAGGTGATTTATTAGGAGTAGGGGCAGACTGACAACTCATGGGGCACCTGGGCAATAGGGGATCATGGGGCCCCTGTGTGCTTGCCCAAACTCAAAATAGCCTATGAAAAAGGTACCAGGGGCATCTCATGGGGCCCCCTACTGACCCCGGGCCCTCGGGCAGTGCCCGAGTTTTCAAATGGCCAGTCTGCACCTGAATAGGTGGATATCTATCTGGTGGTGATTGGCTGGCGACCAGTGGATTAATATACAGATGCTATTGTTGACTTCTCTGTATTTCTGTTAAGCCTCTGAGTGGTGGGTGAAACACGTGCGGTGGTCTGCATTCCAATTACATTGCATCTGCCAAGAGGATCGCTTCTCTATCTGTCACTTTTGTACACTTGGTAGAAGTCATTCACAGATATTTGGACTTTTATTTAGTTTTATGTCACTTTTTATGTATGGTATTTCATATATTTGTATGTTAAGCGCTGCACAATTTGGTTTAACCCCTTGACGCTGACATCACACAAATATGCTGCCTCACAGAACTGGGCTTTTTTCCGTGGAGCCGCATATTTGCGTACTTGTCTTTGTGCTGGGAGCGCGGCGCACAGGGCGCTCCCAGCACAAAGACCAGGGTGTCACTAAGAGTCCCTGGTCATGTTGTAATGATTGGGTCCCAGAACTCCCGATTTCAGGTCACATGATCACTGTGATAGCCTCTGATTGCTATCACAGTGATCAGTCACTGTGAAGCCTGCACCCCTTGTTTTTTTTTCTCTCTGAATGGAGGAGAGAGATGCATTGTATCTCTCTCATTGCATATAGAAAAAAAACAGCTCTTTGTAAAAAAAAAAAAAAAATAGATATATATTAAAAAATAAAAGAGAAAATAAAGAAAAAATACCTAGATCAAGGTTTGATCTAGTTCAGTGCCAGGGTTATTGTTTGGGTCAAGGTCAGGATTTTTTTTTGTTTTAGGTAAAAAAACAAAATGCGCACTATTGTTTCTGGGCTGTGGTACAGGTACAAACAACACATAACATACACATATATGGTATTGCTGCAATCGTCAAGAGCTGGAAAATTTATTTTGGGTTGTTCTTTGGTGGTAGGTTATGTCAATAACAAGAAACACACAGCTACATTAAAAAACATGATTTTGTTTTGCTATTTTGGGCCAGTCTTCCTTTGATAATAAAAAATCAGGAGATATCCATTACCATTTACCACCAAATGAAAGCCCAATTTGTCCTGAAAAAAACAAGGTATAATTCATCTGGATGTACAAAGTAGTTGTGATGATATATACGGTTTTACAAACACATGTCAAAGTTGTAAAATTTTACTTAGGCTTTAAGATTTGTTTTACCCTTTGGCGTGAATAATGTGATATCGATACTATACTCTATCGTGATATTATATATTTTATATTATCTTAATATTTATTTTTTATTTTCTATATTTTTATATTGTTTTATATTATTTTTGTATGGGGGGGGGGGGGCCTTCTTTCAAGGGCAATTGCCCCTTTTGTCCAATTATAAATCCGGCACTGGGTGTGCTTTTATCACCGCACCAACTCGGAACTTGGTAAATATGTTACAGATAACACATGCATTGGGTAGTGAAACTAGAGTTTTGCCTCAAAGAAAAAATAAAGAAAAAGTTTGAAGCTGCACCTGGCTGACATTTGAAAACTGAATCACAGCCATGAAAAAATAACCTATATTTAAACACAAAATGACAAATTAGCAAGAACTAAAGTAGTATGGTGTTTGAATATATGTGGGATGTCCTTCACCTAATGAGCGAAAAATGTTCATTTCAGTAGTTTGAGTAATCAAATGTATTTAGCTTACTAATAGTTCCGGACAACATATAATGAAACCTTTTTTATCTACATCAAAAGCCCTCTGTGCTTGGAATGCTACTCACGTTCCAATCAAGCATCTCTTGTACTGCAATTATTGGCTTTAATGTATTATCAAAGCATACTGTGCAGCCCACAATCTGTCCGATCTTCATTTGTATGATGAAGGTATTCTTTGCTTCCTACACTGTCTAGTATTTAGGTAACCACTTACTAATGGCGATACAGCCATCATGACTGTATTGTCAGCAACAAAAAAGTTCAGGATGAAAGGCAAATTTTTAACCATCGGACACTTTCACCCCCTGGCCGCCCAGGCTAATTTTCAGCTTTCATTGCTCTGCCAATTTGCATAACAATCATACAACACTTTACTCAAATTAAATGTCTATCTTTTTTTGAGACAACTTGAACTTTATTTTGGTGGTATTCAATCAGTGTGCTCCTTGTTTTTTTTGTTTTTCTTTTAATATTTACTGAACGAATGAAACAAGACTGAAAGTTTTGAAAAAAAAACATGTTTTTCTTGGTATTTGTTATAAAATTTTGCAAATAAATAATCTTCGTAGATTTGGGCCAGAATGTAATCTGCTACATTTCTTTGGTAAAAATAACCCAAATCAGTGTATATTATTTAGTCTGTGTAAAAGTTAGTCGACAAGCTAGGGTACATATTGTATATATGAAAATTGATGAACTGATGGTCTATTTCATTTCTTTAAGCTCTAAAATGCCAGGTCCGTACAAATACCCCCCAATTAACCCTTTTTTGGAAAATGGACACCTCAAGGGATATTTAGTAAAGGGCATGGTGAATTTTTCGAAGTTTTAATTTATCCCACAAAACTTTGGAAAATAAAAAAATTAATAATTTTTTTTACAAAATTGTAATTTAAACAATGTATTTCTTGCACACCGGATAGGCATACTTGCAAATACACCTCGAAACAAATCCTTCTACTCCTTCCAAGAGATTTGTTTCACAGCTTATCTACAGAGTGGGGCCCAGAATCCAAGGAGCACCTTTTGGCTTTCAAGGGGCATACATTATGCATCTAATTTAACATTGCTGAAGGCCCTGGAGCACCAGGACAATGATAACACCACAAAATGACCACATCTGCAAATGTTGACAGCCCACTGGAGAAACCTGCAAATGTTGACAGCCCACTAGGGACATGACAGATGTTTACAGTCTACTAGGGGCATTGACAGATATTCACACTCCACTAGGGACACTGGCAGATGTTGACGGTCCACTAGGGACACTGGCAGATGTTGACAGTCTATTAGGGGCACCAACAGATGTTGCCATTGCCCTGGGACATTATTGCATATGATGTGCATTAGGACAGATGTTCATATGCACTGGGATATCGAGACAGTTGCTGCTTGTTGCACTAGTGACAGATGGCTATGCTGTGTCTATGATTTGTGTGTAATTGCACAGGACAATCATTGGTTACTCACAGATCTGTGACAGGCTGTACAGATTGGCTTACTTAATTTAAACATAGTTAGTAATAGCCTGGACTTTCACGCTAAGGACTGAGGTTGTTAACCACTGCCTTACAGTCACCATGTATAATGGTAGCGGTGTATGACAAAACTTTGTGGAAACCTGTCCATCACACCAATATGAGCTTGTGGAACATCTCATTCCAAAAACCATAGCAATTAATATAGGGTCCTCTCCCCCCATTTTGTTGATACTACTCCTCTAGGAGAGCTTTCCACAAGATATTGGAGGGTGTCTGCGGAAATATGTGACCCAGTTGTGAAGTCAGGTAGTGGTGGTGGATTAGAAGAACAGGCTCACAATCTGCAATACAATTCATCACAGATGTGTTTAGTAGGTTTGAGTTCAGGTCTCTTAACAGGCCAACAGAATTCCCATCCAGCCAGAATGTGAGGTCAGATGATGATGCTGGATGATAAAACCTGGATTCCAATCAGAGTTCCAATTCATCCCAAAGGTGCTCAGTAGGGCTGGGTTCAAGTACGGATGTTGGATAAGAAGATCTTGATTCCAGTCAGAGTTCCAATCCACCCCAAAGGTGTTCAGTAGGGTTGAAGTCAGGGCTCTGCGCAGGCTACTCAAGTCCCTCCACACTAAACTTGTCAAATCATGTCTTTATGGAGTTAGCTTTGTACACAGGGATACAGTAATGGTGGAACAGGGAAGCATCTTCCCCAGTCACCACAAGGTTGAAAGGGCACAGTTAACTAAAATGTCTTTCTCTGATGTAGTATTAGCAGTACCCTTCAGTGAAAACACCTGAACTCAATCATTTAGAGTGGTGTCCACTAATACTTTGGCCAAAGAGTGTACTTAACCACTTCAATACCGGGCACTTTTACCCCCTCCTGCCCAGGCCAATTTTCAGACTTCAGCGTTCTCACACTTTGACAATTGCGCGGTCATGCAACACTGTACCCAAACTACATCTTTATAATTTTGTTCACACAACTAGAGCTTTCTTTTGGTGGTATTTAATCACCGCCGGGGTTTTTATTTTTTGCTAAATTAACAAAAAAAGACCGAAAATCTTGAAAAGATTATAAAAGTTTTCAAATAATTAATTGTTCATAAATTTAGGTCAAGATGTATTCTGCTACATTTCTTTGGTGAAAATAACCCAAATCAGTGTTTATTATTTAGTCTGTAGGACAGTTTTATAGAGTTCACAAACTATGGGATATATCTGAAAATTGATCAATCCTGAAGTACTGACAGCCAATCTAATTTCTTGAGGCCCAAAAATGTCAGAACAGTACAGAAATCCCCCAAATGACCCCTTTTTGCTAAGTAGACAGTCCAATGTATTTCATAAGAGGCATGGCGAGTTTTTTGAAGTTGTAACTTTTTTGTCTTTTTTGGAAAATTAAGAAATAAAAAAAATGTTTTCACAATTATTTTTTTTTTACATACTGTCACCAGTGCAGTACAGTGTCATCATATAACTGGTGTGGCGGTGATCAGGGACACTGGCGACAGTACAAAAAAAAATTTTATTTTATTTTCAATTGTTTTTTTATTTTCTTCTTTTGTTTTTTTTATTAAAGTTTTTCTTTTTTTTTTTTTTTTTTTTAAGATTTTTTTTTTTGCATATTTCACTATGACCAAAGTAGTATAATGTTACCATAGTAACACTGTACTACTTTGTAGAAGTGATCAGTGTTTTTTTTGTTTGTTTTTTTTCTACACAGATTGATTATAGCAAAGAATTTTTTTGCTATAAGCAAGCATTTAGCTGAATGACATCAATTCATTCAGGTTTTTTTTGTTGTGATTGACCACGGCTAATCACATGACACAGATGGGCTGTGACTGGCCCAGCCTGTGCATGTGATCGCTGTGACCACTCACAGCTATACACACTTTTATACAATGGATGGCATGAAAGGAAGCCATCCATTGTATACAACTGTCATGTGACCTGCTGTGATTGGTCACAGCAGGTCACATGGTACTGGCAATGGGGCCGGTACACAGATCTGTCATCGGCCATGTCCGAGGTACATGGCCGGTTACAGATCGCTCCACAGCGCAGCCCTGTAGGCATGCACAATGCGTGTTCTGGGAAGGACGTCATATGACGCCCTCCCGGAGAGACAAAGTGTTCGCTGGGTTGCCAACTGACCATAGGATGGGTGGCAACTGGTTAAAAGTGCTGTGTCCATTTTGAACTGTAGGACCTGGTTTTCCCTTTGTTCAGGATCATGTGCCATCAGATCATCTCCTTCAGCTATTACCTTTTGTACCACCTGCCCCTTCCTTTAGATTGTAAGCTCTGTAAATTGTACAGTCCCCCTTTACATTGTAAAGATCTACCCAGACAGTTGGCACTATATAAATCCTGTACAATAATAACAAGATTGCATTATCTGTAAGGCACTGTATATTGAAAATCACTATACACTATAGGTCAGCAGCAATTTTGGGAGTGGTGTTGTTGACCTGGTGCACTTGCAATAAAAACTCATGAACCTCTCTAAGTAGAACTTTTCACACATTTCACCCATACCCACTCAAGGATAACACAACTGCAGGAGAGCCAAAGAGGAAGAGATCTATTCCACTATAATTAATAAAATCTTTCCTGACTCTGCCTCATGCCAGTTTTACAATGGGTCAGCTACGCCTCTCGATACCATTAGAACTGTTGATAAGCTTTAAATAACAGGAAGGTGATACCTTAGGAAGGCATTCTTGTAGGACCTGCGTGGGAAGAATTTGTGCTGGCATAAGGCAAAGCCAGGAAAGGAAAATTATGGTAAGTATTGGTAACAATTTTCTGTTTTCCTGAATTTGCGTCATGACAGCTCACAATGGGAACCAGCTTACACCACACAACACCAGATATTGCTACCTAAGTTTCATGATGCGCTAAAGTGGAAGACAGGACTGATGCACCCATGATGCAACTCTGGTTCAAGGCTAAATCCAGTTTGCAATGGCTGATAAAGGTGTTTGGAGTACTCCAGCTCACCGACATACAAACAACTCCTGCAAAGACCTTTTACCAAGCTGAAACGTAGACTCTGGCTGGAGATGAAACTCTCGCTGACCAGCCTAACAGGAAAGGAGGACCCAGGATGGCTGCAATACCTGCACCATCTGCATTTATGCAATTGGTCTAGCTTCCAGCACCAGGAGCACTCACCTTCAGGAGGATTTAATTCAGCCAGAGGCCCTTCCACAGAATAAAACCCAACCCAGCCAGCATAAAGAGGGGGCAAAAAAACATTATTTCAGTGGAATGTCTGTAGCAAGAAAAGATACAGAATGCCTTCCTAAGTTACCACTTTCCTTTTATTTAGAGCTATTAAGAAATATTGTCGACATATCCTGTTTTGACTCTGTTTATCGGCTAAATAATGTCTGACCACCATATGTTTTGACCTTATACATGGTTAACAAGAGAAATTCCTGAATTCCTGAGACTAATGATAATGCAAAATGTAGTAATTGCATAGCCATTATGGTACATACAGAGAGAGAGTTTGCTATTAAATTGTCTTTCTTTTGTTTGCTATCAAATGACCCTGCACACAGCACTTGGCATGGATTCATTATGATCAGTTTGGTGTTATGCGTTTGGAAACTACTTTTATCTCTCCCCTTTATCCACTCATTTAGACATTCATGGACATCGTTTTAACACTCATTTCCTCATTTTCTGCCTGTTTTGCTGTTATATCTATGTTCTCAGTATTCTTCACTAGGTTAAATGCTTGTTTACATGTACTGAAATGCTGATCAGGACTGGTCAAAGTAAAGAATGAAACTGGAGGCAGACGAGGATGGATGAGTAGTGGAAAGGAAGAATGGATAATACATGGATGAAGATTGGATGGATGAAGGCAAGAATAGATGGTAGATGGATGATAACTGGATGGATGGAGGGAAGAATGGATGATGGATGGAGGAAAGAATAGATGATGGATGGATGGAAGAGTAGTTGATACATGGATGGATGGAAGAATAGATGATAAATATGTAATGGATAGACGGAAGGAAGAATGTATTATCAATGGATGAAGATTGGATGGATGAAGGAAAGAATAGATGGCAGATGGATCGATGGAAGGATGGATGATAACTGGATGGATGGATGGAGGGGAAATTAGATGGTAGATAGATGAATGATACATGAAGGAATTAAGAGAAGAGTAGATGATGGATGGAAGAGTAGATGACACGTGGATGGATGATGGATAGATAGATGGATGGAGTAATAGATAAGTGTGTGATGGATGGAAGGAAGAATGGGTGATAAATGGATGAAGAATGGGTGGTTGAGGGGAAGAATAGATGATAGATGGAAGGATGGATGATACATGAATGAATAGAGGAAAGAGTGTATGATGGATAGATGAAGGGAAGAATAGATGATACAGGTAGGGAAAAATAGATGGTAGATGTAAGGATGGAAGAATGGGTGTTGGATGGAAAAGTAGATCCCTCCACCCTGTAAGCATAAATAACAAGTGCGTACAGGGTGGAGGGAAAAATGGATGATGGATGGATGGAAGGATAGATGGATGTAAAGAAGGATGGATGATACATGGATAGGATATCAGAAAAGAGAAAAAGTTCCCAGCTCAACTTGCCAGCCAGCTTGCAAACAAACTGAATTAACCTAACAGTATGCGTTAAAAACAGGAGTTTAGTTAGCACACATTTGCAAATACATACGTAAGCTACAGAGCCACGGCACCCCAATATTCTGTAGTTCTAACTCTACAAATTTGGAGAGCCCCCATCGTAGAGGCACATATATTTAATGGATAGACCAAGGGCAGGTGAACCTGAGGGAGCCCACCCCTCCTTAAAGGTGCAGGAACGCACCTGACACCCAGCATATAGCACAATGGCAGCTAGGATGTCCAGTGCACCCCCTCACCAACAATTCAACAGTACAAAAACTGGCCACTGCCCCAATCTATAACTGGCCTTTACAGCAAGGAACGGATAATATTACAGCAAGAATGGATAATACAGGGAGGGAAGAATAGATGGTAGATGTAAGGATGGAAGAATGGACAAATGCGTAAAGAGTGGAGGGAAAAATGGATGATGGATGGATGGAAGGATAGATGGATGTATAGAAGGATGGATGATACATGGATAGGATAGCAAGGATGAGTAGAGAAAAGGAAGAACAGATGATAAATGGACAGATAGATGGATGGAAGAATTGATAATGCATGGATGAAGAATGGATGGATGAAGGGAAGAATAGATGGTAGATAGATGGAAGGAAGGGGGGTGATGGATGGAAGGGAGGGAAGAATAGATGATAAAGTGGTGGATAGAAGAGTAAATGATGCATAGATGGATGCAGGGTAGAATAGATGATAAATGCATGATAAATGAAAAACAGATGGAGAGAAGAATGGATGATAAAAGATGGAGGAATGGCTAGAGGGCGGAATGAATGACAAATGATGGATGCTGAAAAGAATAAATGGTAAACAGAAGCAGAGAAGGATAGATTAATGGATGAATGGCTGGAAGGAAAAATGGATAATAAACCAACAAATGGTGGATAATTGGGGATAAAATGGATTATAAATCTATGAAAGTTGGATGAATGGAGTGAACAATGAATGGCAAACAAAGACAGGGTGGATGGAAGAAGAGAGGAAAGAATGGGTGAAAACCGGTAAAGGATTGAGAGAAGAAAGGATGATAAACAGATGAAGGAAATAAAGCCGATGCAGAAATTAATGAAAACCACAGGATGGATTGATGGACGCAGGAAGGGAGTTAGGTTTAGATAGAGTAAGAAATGGTGACATTGCCATCAATCCTTGATTCTGTCAACAGCTTGACTTAGCTCACTCATTTCTCACCTTGCCTCCTGTCTAAGAATTTTATCATCCCAACATCCCTTCCTTGCAACTTTTAGTGGAATATGATACAACACAAGCCTTAGTAACACAATGATGAGTATTGAGCCCTATTAGGACAAAACTCGTTGGAATTTTTTTGGCAAAACGACATCTAAAAAAACCTTCACAGTTCTGGAACAACATCCTATGGACAGATGAGACCAAGATCAACTTGTACCAGAGTGATGGGAAGAGAAGAGTATGGAGAAGGAAAGGAACTGCTCATGATCCCAAGCATACCACCTCATCAGTGAAGCATGGTGGTGGTAGTGTCATGGCGTGGGCATGTATGGCTGCCAATGGAACTGCTTCTCTTGCATTTATTGATGATGTGACTGCTGACAAAAGCAGCAGGATGAATTCTGAAGTGTTTCGGGCAATATTATCTGCTCATATTCAGCCAAATGCTTCACAACTCATTGGACGCCGCTTCACAGTTCAGATGGACAATGACCCAAAGCAGACTGCAAAAGCAACCAAAGAGTTTTTTAAGGGAAAAAAGTGGAATGTTATGCAATGGCCAAGTCAATCACCTGATCTGAATCCGATTGAGCATGCATTTCACTTGCTGAAGACAAAACTGAAGGGAAAATGCCCCAAGAACAAGCAGAAACTGAAGACAGTTGCAGTAGAGGCCTGGCAGAGCATCACCAGGGATGAAACCCAGCGTCTGGTGATGTCTATGCGTTCCAGACTTCAGGCTGTAATTGACTGCAAAGGATTTGCAAAGGATTTGCAACCAAGTATTAAAAAGTGAAAGTTTGATTTATGATTATTATTCTGTCCCATTACTTTTGGTCCCTTAACAAGTGGGAGGCACATATGCAAACTGTTGTAATTCCTACACCGTTCACCTGATTTGGATGTAAATACCCTCAAATTAAAGCTGACAGTCTGCAGTTAAAGCACATCTTGTTCGTTTCATTTCATATCCATTGTGGTGGTGTATAGAGCCAAAAATGTTAGAATTGTGTCGATGTCCCAATATTTATGGACCTGACTGTATATATATATATATATATATATATATATTCATTCAAACCGTGACTTTTGAGTTTATATATGAAAAGAACAAACTTCAAGGAGAGTTTAATGCCTGGAAAGCTTCAGCATAGAAAGATTTGTCAGTACGTCTGAAACTTCCTAGGACAGCCTACTTCACTTCATCATTGTATTCACCATTCCCACAGAAAGATTTGTCTCAGGCTATGTGTCGATTATCAAGAATCAGGTGTTCCACACACTGAATGTTCACATGAATGACTGCTGTGGGTTGAGAACCACCATGGCCTGGATCATCAATGAAGGACATACGGGCATCTTTGAAACATTTACACCATTCAAATGTCTTACTGCGGCTGAGCATCTCATCACCGTACGGTGCTTGAAGTCTTCAGTAGATATCTGCAGGTTTTACACCTTCATTCACAAGAAACGTCATCACCACAGGCTGTTCCATGCACGCACTAACACTGTTGATTAAGGGTCTCTTGACTTGCCCGTGACATGTGCGCCACCTATCAGTAATAGGACACACATGCCACTTACTACTGTGTGTAGTATCTCCATGCTAGCATCTCTTTTTATATATGAGATGGTATCAAAAAGTTTCAAGACTAGTTTTGTAACGCCAACAGATGGCAGCACAAGGCTGCACGCATAGTCACAGGGAGCACTGACCTTCAAAAGTCAGTGTGCCAAAAGACATTGTCCTGTGTATATTGGGAGCTGTGCAACTGTTGCTATTCATGTGTGATACCACGTCTGCGATTTCATCATGGACAGCAAGTTAGAACAAAGAGCAAACGTGGAATTCTCTGTGAGATTTTGCAAATTGCTGGATCGCCGCAATATTGTCAATAAGGCTACCTTTGAGCTGGATCTTCATCTTCAGAAAGAGGACATTTTCATGGGTTGAGCTTGTTGAAGGTCTTCCTGATCTCTTGTCATCTTCCAGTGATGTTCTTCTGCTCTTGGAGCGTGCGTACCACTCAAAACACCTCGAACAACACATTGCAGCATTGCTGTAAAATTGCCGAATCAGGTCGAATGTCTTTGTGGCAGATTTGCCAAGTTTCTGGATGAAAAATGGGTAAAAGGATAAATGGATAGAGGGAACAATGAATAGTTGATAAATTAAAAGGCTAGGATGGGTGGATAGAATAAAGGAAGAATGGTCTGATAAATGGACAGATGGGTGGAAGAATGGATTATACATGAAGAATGGATGGATAAAGAATAGATGAAAATGGATGGATGGATAACTGGATGGATGGAGGGAAGTATAGATGGTAGTTCAATGGATGGGTAGAGGGTAGAATAGGTGATGCATGTGTAAGGATGAATGGATGAAGGATGGATAGTTGAAGGAAAGAATAGACGGTAGATGGACAAAAGGATGGATGATAAATGGATGGAAGGGTGGATAGTTGGTGGGAAAAATGGATAGTTGATAAAGCTCATCTGCGGAAGGAAGCATGAAGTGCTCCAATATCTCCTGGTAGACGGCTGTGTTGACCCTGGACTTAATGAAGCACAGTGGACCAACACCAGCAGATGACATGGCTCCCCAAATCAACACAGACTGTGGAAACTTCACACTGGACTTCAAGCATCTTGCAGTGTGTGCCTCTCCATTCTTCCTCCATACTCTGGGTCCTTGATTTCCAAATGAGATGAAAAAGTTGCTCTCATCAGAAAAGAGGACTTTGGACCACTGAGCAACACACCAGGTCTGTTTTTCTTTGGCCCAGGTATGACGCTTCTGACGTTGTTTGTTGTTCAAGAGCGGCTTGACAAGAGGATTACGACATTTGAAGCCCATGTCCAGGATCCGTCTGTGTGTGGTGGCTCTTGATGCACTGACTTCAGCTTCAGTCCACTACTTGTGAAAGTCCCCAACACTTTGAATGGCCTTTTCCTGACAATTCTCTCCAGGCTGCGGTCATCCCTGCTGCTTGTGCACCTTTTTCTTCCACACTTTTCCCTTCCACATAACTTTCTATTAATGTGCTTTGATACAGCACTTTGGGAACATCCAACTTCTTTTGCAATTACCTTTTGAGGCTTTCCCTCCTTATGGAGGGTGTCAATGATGGTTTTCTGCACAACTGTCAGGTCAGCAGTCTTTCCCATGATTGTGATTCCTAATGAACCAGACTGAGAGACCATTTAAAGGCTCAGGAACCCTTTGCAGGTGTTATGGCTTAATTAGCTGATTAGAGTGGGACACTTTGAGCCGAGAATATTGCACCTTTTCATAATATTCAAATTTTCTGAGATTGTGGATTTGGGGTTTTCATGAGCTGTAAGCCATAATCATCACAATTATGACAAATCATGACTTGAACTATCTTGCTTTGCATGTAATGAGTCTATCTCATATATTAGTTTTACCTTTTTAAGTTGCATTACTGAAATAAATGAACTTTTGCACGATATTCTAATTTTTTGAGTTTCACCTATAGTAACTCAGCTATTTAGTAATGAGCTCCCCAAGGACAAAACTTGTTGGAGTAGGTGGTAGATAGGCAGGGTGCCATGCTGTAAACTCGTCCTGATGGAATAAATTGTTTTTATCATGGAGATGTCATTGGTGTGCAGCCCATCCATTTTCTTTTGACACGTGGCTGCCAAGCTGGGAAGTGCTCTCGGGCAGACACCCAACAATTTCTGGAGGATCATGGAGCAGTGGCAATTTCAGAAGTAATGTTGCAGAGTCTCCAAAGATTAGTAATGTTTAATTTCAATTGTAATAAATTAATATCTATCCTGAAAGGGGAATCCCATTTATTATTTTTAACCCTGTTACATATGATTCCAGTGGCAGTACTAATGTACAGGCATGGTTCACAGTTGTCACCATCAGGAAAACAGAACTGGAATAAATTATGAAAAAAAGGTGAAAACATTTTTTCAACAAAAAATGGCAATTGTTTTTGCTACACAGTGCATGGAGAGAACTAAATAGCGCTTCCATAACACTCTGGAGACCCCCCAACCACCCCCTCCCCTCTTTATTCTTTTACTAGCTAATCATTTCGTTCTGCTCTCTGGAGAACCCTTGAACCTTCCCTGTTTCCATTACACTCCTCATTGTATCTGTTAGTTTCCTATTATTGTGTTGGGAAATACAGAAGCAATCCACACATTCCTGCTGGAGACAACAATATCTGATTATAAAGCCCATAATCATGAACTCCCAATAACTGTACGTTCTTTTTGTTCTAAGTTTTTTCCAGTTGTCCAGTTTAATGCTTGTTTAACACGTATCTGTCTCGTGTCAATTTGGACAATTGTCAAGTTCTCTCTTATAACAATAAGAACATATTCAACAAATAGATAATAAAAATAAACTGGAATTCCAATGTATGGAGAGGGCAGGATGGAAGCTAATTGTACAAGGAATAAACAGAACAGTAATCAGATAGTGAATACAAATAACATTGGAAATCCAATGTAGCGGGAGGGCAGAATGGCAGCCCATTGTACATGGAATGTATAGAACACTAATCAGAAGGTGAATACAAATACAATTGGAAGTGAATGGAACATCTGAAATAGCTGCTAATCAACACCTGTTCTCCACTCCGCTGTGGCCAGCAGACGTTGGCACCATGCTGGCAATCTTCCCTCCTCTCCCAGTCACATAAACACTCTGTTGATCTGGACTCCAGTTACAAGAAACAAGATGTACCTATTCTCAAATCCCAATAGCTTGTACATGCATTTGCTGTATCTATCAGGTGCTAAAGGTGTGTAACCATATGTTAACACTTGAACTCTGGACTCCAGTTATTCCCCTACTGTTGGCCATATTGGCGGTTAGATACAGGTGCAGATTATCAGCTATTTTAGACTCACCGTTCTATTTCATTTTTATTGGTATGGACAGTTTGGTTACTGTTCTATACATTTTGTATATATTTGGCTGCCATCATGCTTTCCCAGTTCAAGCTCTCATTTGTTCACATTGTGTGTTAGTTTATTCCTTGTACTAATTTATTTTTGTTTGATTATTTGAGAATAAAATCAGCAATTTCTGGTATGCTGTGTTCTGGTCTCTAATGTTTCTAGCTGCATTTGAGTACTGATTAGTATCATATGACTTAAATAACAAAAAAATACCCTTAAATTTAAATATGTATATCCAGGAAGCAGGGGCATAACTACAATTCATTAGGCCCCATGGCAAAAATCTGAGTAGGACCTCCGTCTATAAAAAAAAAAGGCACACCCATGGATCCTTCTGAATTGATATCCTCAAAATCTCCTGTATATATTGAATTACATCTTGCCAGAACACCTGGATTTTTGGACAATCCCACCATATATGTGCCATTGTCCCCCTTGCCCCACATCCCCTCCAACATAGCAGTGATATTTCACCTTATTGTTTATGTACCACACAGCACATGATGGGACTTAACCAGCCTAAACCACACAACACCAGATACTGCCAAATAAGTTTAATGATGTGTTACGTAGAAGAAAGGACTGGTACACTCATGCCACAACTCTGGCTCACGGCTACATCCAACTTGTAATTGTGGTTAAAGGTATTTGCAGTACTCAAGCTTGAACCAGAAGTTTCTGAAGATGTCACGCTTTGATGATGAATTGCGTCATTCGGAACTTCCGCTGCAACACTTCCAGTCCTACATGGAGCGCATGCTGAACGTTTTGCAGCTCTCTAAACAATCGGTAGAGTGTTTGCTCATAGGATTGCTTATATCTTTATGCTTATGGGCAAATCGTTTTATAGAATTTTTTAACCACAATACATTTTTACGGTGAGGATACTTCTTTTTTTTTTATTATATTCCATCTAATACACTATTGGAGTATCATCTGAACATCTGGAGAGGAGAAGACAATGGGGAGAGATGACTAAGGAGGTCCTGGGGTGACCACAAAGTGCTATATGACTTTTCTTGTTGCACAACAAGGAGGTCATTGGCATCTAGTGAGTGAGGAGAGTACCTTGACGATTGGTGGTGGATCACTTGGCAGTGGGAATGGTGGAATATGAAACATTTCTCACTTTGAATTGAGTTTACTGTATGGGCTTTGAATTTATGGACTATGTAGGGTTTGGAACTTTTGTACATAGCATTTCATTTGTGTTTTGCACTATATTTGTTTAAAATATATGGATATGTTTAAAATATATGGGTATATGAGTGCATTTAAACATTTGTTGTAGTTGGTGGTGGGGAGCAAGTGCCATTGGTAACATGTTTGTTATGTCCTTTGGAGCTAGAGTTGGCACCTGCACAATAGTTTTTTGGTATCCATTGGTGCAGGTGGTTTTTGTATATCACTCACACCTGTTCAATTGCTTGGTAACACAAATTGCTAATCAGCCAATCACATGGCAGCAACTCATTGCATTTAAGCATCTAGATGTGGCGAAGATGACTTGCTGAAGTTCAAATCAATCATCAGAATGGGGAAAAAGGAGATTTAAGTGACTTTGAATGTGGCATGGTTGTTGGTGCCAAATGGACTGGTCTGAGTATTTCAAAAACTGCTGATCTCCTGGGATTTTCACGCATAACAATCTCTAGGGTTTACAGAAAATGGTCCGAAAAAGAGAAAATATCCAGTGAGCGGCAGTTGTGTGGACAAAAATGCCTTGTTGATGTCAGAGGAGAATGGGCAGGGTTCGAGATGATAGGCAACAATAACTCAAATACCCCACTCATTACAACCAAGGTATGCAGAATGCCATCACTGAATACACAACACGTCGAACCTTGAAGCTGATGGGCTACAGCAGCAGAAGACCACACGGGGTGACACTCCTGTCAGCTAAGAACAGGAAACAGAGGCTACAATTTGCACAGGCTCACCAAAACAGAGGGAGGCTGGATGGAAGGAGGGATGAAAGAATGATAAAGAAAGGAAGGAAGGATAGTTGGAGGGGAGATGAATGATTAACACATGACGGACTGATGGATGCAGGAAGGGAGTTAAGTTTCGATGGATAGAGTAAGACAGTGTTTCTCAACCTTTTTTCAGTCAAGTCACCCTTTAAAATTATGAACAATCTCAAGGGACCCTTTAAATTCTGCACAATCTCAAGCCACCCAAATCTAAAATGTGAAAACTATTCTAAACACATATAGTACACCCAATGTTAGAGGTGATTTATTCTTCCAAA
Source organism: Staurois parvus (assembly GCF_062004578.1). NCBI lineage: Eukaryota > Metazoa > Chordata > Amphibia > Anura > Ranidae > Staurois > Staurois parvus. Next base: position 415,857 of record NW_028317950.1, on the reverse strand, counting down.
GCAAATATACCTTTCCACACTGGTACCAACTAGTACTCCAGTGTGTCTCACTCATTTTCTCTCCCTCAGTGCTGATGGAGAGGGGCAGGGGGGCCAAACAAAGATGATGTGCATGGACCCAATGTCCTCCTTATCAACTGATGATATCATTGGTTGTTAGGATGCTGGCAGCTAGAAGGTCATATAAGTGAACAATGAAAACCTGTGTCTTTGTGTACTAAAATGCAGGATTGATCCACCTTCTGGCTTGTATACAATTCTAGGCATTTTGCCAAGGCACCCCAGTGTGCCTGGGCACCCTGGTTGAGAAAGGCTGGAGTAATAAACTGTGACATGTACATCAATGCTTGATTCTGTCAACAGCCTGGCTTAGCTCACTTATTTCTCATCCTGACTCCTGTATCAGCATTTTATCATCTTAACTTTTAGTGGAATATGATACAACACAAGGCTTGGTAACACAACGATAAGTAATGAGCCTCCTTAAGACAAAACTCACTGAAGTAGGTGGTAGACAGACAGGGTGTCATGCTGTAAACTCATGTTGATGGAATAAATTGTTTTAGCAGTGTGACATCATTGGTGTGGAGCCCATCCCTTTTCTTTTGACACATGGTTGCCAAGCTGGAAAGCACTCTGGGGCAGGCCCCTGATGATTTCCGGAGATTCAATAAGCAGCGGGCATTTTAGAAGTAATGTTGCAGATTCTACAAAGACTAGTAATGTTTCATTGCTATTGTAATAAATAGATGGTGATCTTTATGAATATATTTCCTGAAAGGGGTGTAGGGCCCTCCTAGTCAGCTAAGGGGAGTTAGACCTCAGTTGTTAGCTAGGAAGGCCTAGCCTGGGTGTGATATCTAGCAGGGGTCAAACTTTGGTCAGAACTGAGAGGCTCTGCAGACCAGCCCTCTGGATTTTTCCCTTGCTCTAGAACCCTGGAGAAAGGTCTAGAAGCAGTGGGTGGATCTGAGGAGTGGCTGATCTGCATTTTTGAGGGAGCCTAGCCAACCCCCAACAGGAGGCTTGGCAAGGGACAAGGACAACCCTTAAAGGTAAGTGAGCCTGCTTAAATACAAGAGAGTTCCGGTGGAAGATGTGAGAGAGGCAGAGATGTAGGAGCCTGGGAGGGAGCAAAGTGGGATTGGGCCAACCTACAGACCAGGAGCTTGGAAGGAAGAAAACTCAGGGATTAACCAGCCCCTAGAGCGAGGTCCACCTGCGCAGTAGAGAAGGAGCGGCCCAGCTAAAAGGCCTGGTAGGAGCCACAAACTCATCAGCAGCATAGGAGAAGGACAGAGTGAGTACCCATGCACCCCCTGGGCCCAATGGGGGAAGTAACATTCATGTGGGAAACCTGACTAGCTCTATATCTGGGACTGTAACCCTTTTAAGCAGTAGCCTCTGGACCCACTTGCCCAAGGATTCCACCAGACAGCTGGGTAAAGAATAGGACTTATCTGGGGTCTGGGGTGGTACACCAGGAGAGGCTGAAGAGCTCTCCTAGAAGATCCTTTCTCATGGACTTGTACATAGTTGCCAGGAAGTTGTCCTCAGTTGTTGTTCCCTGGCCATCCCGTACACCCCTAACCCCAGCCAAGTTGAAATTCCCCTAATAAAACTTTAAAAACAAAGCTCAAGGACTGGTTACTGACTCCTGGATGCAGGTCTGTGTGAAAATGCATGTTGCCTGGCTGTGCAGGATTATAGGGGGACCCAAATACTCAGCAACTCCTAAGGGGGTAGTGCTACAGGGGAATCGTACTTATTATTTTGTCATATTTGCTTCCAGTAAGTGGCAGTACCAATGCACAGGCATGGTCCACAGTTCTCACCATCGGGAAATCTGAACTGGAACAAATGATGAAAAAAGGTGACAACATTTTTTTCCAACAAAAAGAATGGCAATTGTTTATAATACACAGTACAAAGAGAAAATTAAATAGCGCTTCCATGACCCTCTGGAGACCCCCCAACCACCCCTCCCTCATTTTTTGTATTTTCTATTACTAGCTTCTTTCTTTCTGCTCTTTGGAGAACCTTTGAACCTTACCTGTTCCTATTACACTCCTCATAGTATCTCTCCGTTTCCTATTATTGTACTGGGAAATGCAGAAGCAATCCACACACTCATGTTGGAGGTAGCAATATCTGATTATAAAGCCTATAATCATGTACTCCCAATGACTGTACGTTCTCTTTGCTATGTTTTTATATGTTGCCAGGTGTCCAATTTCATGCTTTTTTTTACCACTTATTTGTCTCATCTCAGTTTGGGCAATTGTCAATGTCTCTCTTGAAACAATAAGAACAATTTAACCATCAAATAAAACAAAAAATAAACTGGAATTCTAATGTAAGGGGAGGGCAGGATGGCAGCCAATTGTACAAGGGATGAATAGAACAGTAATCAGATGATGAATACAAATAAAATTGGAAATCCAATGTAGCAAGAGGACAGGATGGCAGCCAATTGTACGCAGAATGTATAGAACAGTAATCAGAAGGTAAATTCAAAATTGGAAGTGAATGGAACATCTAAAATGGCTGCTAATCAGCACCTGTACCTCCACGCCTCTGTGGCCAACAACAGTTGACACTGTGGCGGCAATCTCCCTTCCTCTCCCTTCCTCTCCCAGTCACATAAACACTTGCACTCTGGACTCAAGTTATTTCCCTACTGTTGGCCATATTGAAGAATAGATACAGATGCAGATTATCAGGTATTTTAGACTCTCCATTAAATTTCATTTTTATGGGTATTCACTTTGGTTACTGTTCTAAACAATTTGTATACATTTGGCTGCCATCATGCTCTCCCAGTTCAAACTGCCATTTGTTCACATTGTTTGTTAGTTCATTCCTCTTGCAAATGTAATTTTGCTTGATTATTTGAGAATAAAAGATCAGCAGTTTCTGGTATGCTGTGTTCTGGTCCCTAATTTTTCTGGCAGCACTTGACTGCTAATTCGTATCATATGACATAAATATACATACTCCCCTCCAAATTGTTGGATTCATGTGTTCCTAGGCATGCAGACTGCTTCTACAAACATTTGTGAAAGAATGGGACACTCTCAGGAGCTCAGTGAATTCAAGCATGGTACCGTGATAGGTTGTCACCTGTGCAATAAGTCCATCTGGGACATTTCCTTGCTACTAAATATTCCACGCTCAACTGTTGGTGGTATTATAACAAAGTGGAAGCAACTGGGAACAACAGCAACTCAGCCACCAAGTGGTAGGCCACGTAAAATGACAGAGCGGGGTCAGCGCATGCTGAAGCGCACAATGCGCAGCAGTTGCCAACTGTCTGCAGAGTCAATAGCTAAAGACCTCCAAACATGGTGTGGCCTTCAGATTAACACAATAATAGAGAGCTTCATGGAATGGGTTTACATGGCCAACAACTTCATTCAAGCCTTACATCAACAAGTGCAATGCAAAGCATTGGATGCAGTGGTGTAAAGCGCACCACCACTGGACTCTAGAGCAGTGGAAATGTGTTCTCTGGAGTGACCAATCACGCTTCTGGATCTGTCTGGGTTTGGTGGTTGCCAGGAGAACAGTACTTGCCTGACTGCATTGTGCCAAGTGTAAAGTTTGGTGGAGGGGGGACTATGGTGTGGGGTTGGGCTTGGCCCTTTAGTTCCAGTGAACAGAATTCTTAAAGTGTCAGCATACCAAGTTATTTTGGACAATTTCATGCTCCTAACATTGTGGGAAGAGTTTGGGGATGGCCCCTTCCTGTTCCAACATGACTGCACACAAGTGCACAAAGCAAGGTTCATAAAGACGTGGATGAGCCAGTTTGGGGTGGAGGAACTTGACTGGCCTGCACAGAGTCCTGACCTCATCCTGATAGAGCACCTTTGGGATAAATTAGAGCGGAGACTGTGAGCCAGGCCTTCTCGTCCGATATCAATGTCTGACCTCACAAATACACTTCTGGAAGAATGGTCAAACATTCCCATAGACACCCTCCTAAACCTTGTGGATGGCCTTCCCGGAAGAGTTAAAGCTGCTATAGCTGCAAAGGGCGGGGCCAACTCAATATTGAACCCTACGGACTAGACTGGGAAGCCATTACGTTCATGTGTGTGAAAGCAGGCTGACCAATACAGGCAATATAGTGTGTGTGTGTATATATATATATATATATATATATATATATATATATATATATAAATCAAAAAGCTAAGAAACTGCACTCATGTAAAAAACAGTGTTCAAAGGTTACCAATAAGCGGTGGCTCCACTATGAGATATTTTTCACAGTCTATTGTTCATTATAACACATCAAGCAGTGCTGCAATTGACACAGCAGATCACAGGTAAATGCAGTTGCCGGTTATCGGCTGCACTTTCCTTACGCTGTCACAGTGTGAGGAAAGTACTGCTAAAACATAAATCCCAATAAGTATAAATTAATTGGTTTACATGAAAGTTATAGCGTTTACAAATTACGGTCTATATACTGGATTAAAAAAAAAGTTTTACTAGTAATGGCAGCAATCGGCAAATTATTGTGGGACTGCAGTGGGCATTCTGACACTGGGGGGGGGGGACTGACTTGGTGTCACTGACATCCCCAGTGACACCAATACAGTGATCAGTGCTAATAAAAAGCATTGACACTGTATTAATGGCACTGGGCAGGAAGGGGTTAACATCTGGGTTCTCTAAAGGGTTAACTGTGTGCTGTGTGTGTGCTTTACACTACTGAGCTGACAGGGGAGAGCACTGTGTTGTTTATAAGTCTCTTTCCCGTCGGTGATACTCAGCGATCCCAGGGTGCTGGCAAGGAATCATCAGCCTGGACCTGGTGATTGACAGCCGAGGCCATGAATGGCGGCGCAAGCAGGGAGTGCACGCACAACCTACCCGTAACGGCGAAAACACGTATCTATACGTGATTTTGCGCAGCCGTGCTGCCCTGTAGCAGTATTTCTGCTATAGGGTGGCGCGGAAGCGGTTAATATATGTAATCTCTAAATAATGCACAACACATACATAAATATTATACATATCAACTACTCATGAGTGAACCAAATAAATCAGTGAAATAACAAATAATTCATATAATTACATAAAATAAATAGGTAAAGTGTCCATTCATATAATTACATAAAGTAAATAAGTCCATTGAATAGAATCAGTGCAGTGATGTACTGATAGAGAACTTCTTTTCCATGTGCCCACAAAACACATGCAATACAGGTGATCCAATCATCCTTTACCACGTGTACTGATGTTGGCAACTTGCCAGATGCCCATCATAACCAGCTTGTTCAATATCCTCATAACATCATCATATTGAAGGGGAATGGAAAAACCAGCACAGACTCTTGCAATATTCTGATGATACAAAGGGGTATCAAGACCAATGTGATCAAAAAAGAAGAGAAAAGATCGCTCCCATAGTGTGATATGTGTACTGGGATCAATATAAGTACATAAAAGTATTGCACTTACATGGTATTGTGCCCCCCCCCAGGCACCAAAATAAGACACAGATCGAATCACAGACACTGCGCCACGCCGTTTGCTGTACTACAGCCAGCATGCGTTCCGCGAGTAGAAAATCAGGTCCAAGATACACTCAGGACACAGGAAAAGCTGAAGACTAATCAGCACTGACAGTGAGCAAGAGCATCCTTTCAATGGCCTATCTAGCGGCAAAAACTGTAGGCACTCTCCCACGTGCATGCACATGTGTACGTGTCAGCTGTGTACCGGGGTGGGCTCCCCAGGATACAGTGAAGTCACAAACGAGGAAAGCAACCCCAACACCAGCTTTTGCCACAACAGAATTTTACTTAGATGTGGCAAGTAAACACAACCACAAATGCTGGGAACATACAATAAATGTACATACACCCAGCCCTAAGGCTGAGACCCTTGTGCTGCACAGCACAGTGCCTTCTGATGATGATGGTAGAAAGTGAAGTAATTTACCTACTGGCGGGCACAACTAAGCTGCCACACCTTACCTGTTATTACCCTAAAAGAGCAAGAATCACTGTATGGGTGTATGGTATGGGCTAGCCTGTGGTGCAGCACAACAGCTTACAATCTTACACAAATCTACAGTATTCCCCATCCCATAACTGGTCCTGTAGCACGTGCCTGAGTATTCCTTCTGAGCAAAACGCCAGCCTGGCTTGAGTTTGTAGGATTTTATCAGCTCTCCAATGTGATATGTCACTTTAAGTTGTGGAGACCTTCCAATAATCAGTAATAACACTTGTGGCCTGACACAAACAGAGACCCTAACTAACTATAGGCCTGGACTCAGTCTCAAGGCGCCTACACTGAAATGAGGTGCGTGCACGATCATACCGACCCGGGTCTGCTTTTCATCCGCTGGTGACTCTGAACAGAACAAATGTCTCTCCAACAAGCTTGCAGTCTCGCTGTATATGTTGCTTAGTTCCTCTGCTCTCATCAGCATTACTGGCAGCAATCTCATCAGCTTCCTGGCAGCAATCTCATCAGCTTCACTTAGCTGCAGCTCTGGTTCCGGAGGGATGCTTCCACACCTGGATGTCATCAGTTTCTCAGCTCACACGGCCCCTGCATTCACCACCCTCTAAACATGGCTGCTCTCTCTCCTCTTCCTGTTCCCTGAACTCAGTGTGAAAACTCCACCTCTTCATGAATATACAAATATCAATGCAGTCTGAGGCTGTTAGAAAAACAGTGACATCTTGTGGCTAAACTGCAGAATGTCAGTCAAAACATTTAATTTACTCCACACAAGCAGTATTCAAACAATGAGAGCTGTTTCCCCATCTCACATACAGTCATGGCCGAAATTGTTGGCACCCTTGATATTTTTCCTGAAAATCAAGTATTTCACACAAAAAAGGTATTGCATTAACACATGTTTTGCTATACACATGTTTATTCCCTTTGTATGTATTGGAACAAATATAAAACAGAGGCAGAAAAGCAAATATGACATAATGTCACACAAAACCCCAAAAATGGGCTGGACAAAAGTATTGGCACCCTTAACTTAATATTTGGTTGCACACCCTTTGGAAAACATAACTGAAATCAGTCGCTTCCTATAACCATCAATAAGCTTCTGACACCTCTCACCCGGAATTTTGGACCACTCTTCCTTTGCAAACAGCTCCAGGTCTCTCTTATTGGAAGGACACCTTTTCCCAACAGCAATTTTATGATCTCTCCACAGGTGTTCAATGGGATTTAGATCTGGGCTCATTGCTGGCCACTTCAGAACTCTCCAGCGCTTCTTTGCCATCCATTTCTGAGTGCTTTTTGACGTATGTTTGGGGTCATTGTCCTGCTGGAAGACCCAGGATCTTGGACGCAAACCCAGCTTTCTGACACTGGGCCCTACAGTGCGACCCAAAATCCTTTGGTAATCCTCAGATTTCATGATGCCTTGCACACAGTCAAGGCACCCAGTGCCAGAGGCAGCAAAACAACCCCAAAACATCATTGAACCTCCACCATATTTTACCGTAGGTACTGTGTTTTGTTCTTTGTAGGCCTCATTCCGTTTTCGGTAAACAGTAGAATGATGTGCTTTACCGAAAAGCTCTATCTTGGTCTCATCTGTCCACAAGACGTTTTCCCAGAAGGCTTTTGGCTTACTCAAGTACATTTTGGCAAACTGTAGTCTTGCTTTTTTATGTCTCTGTGTCAGCAGTGGGGTCCTCCTGGGTCTCCTGCCATAGCGTTTCATTTCATTTAAATGTCGACGGATAGTTCGCGCTGACACTGATGCTCCCTGAGCCTGCAGGACAGCTTGAATGTCTTTGGAACATGTTTGGGGCTGCTTATCCACCATCCGGACTATTCTGCGTTGCAATCTTTCATCAATTTTCCTCATCCGTCCACGACCAGGGAGATTAGCTACAGTGCCATGGGTTGCAAACTTCTTGATAATGTTGCGCACTGTGGACAAAGGCAAATCTAGTTCTCTGGAGATGGACTTGTAACCTTGAGATTGTTGATATTTTGCCACAATTTTGGTTCTCAGGTCCTCAGACAGTTCTCGTCTCCTCTTTCTGTTGTCCATGCTTAGTGTGGCACAGACAGACACACAATGCAAAGGTTAAGTGAACGTCTCTCCTTTTTATCTGCTTTCAGGTGTGATTTCTATATTGCCCACACCTGTTACTTGCCCCAGGTGAGTTTACAGGAGCATCACATGCTTGTAACATTCTTATTTATCCGCAGTTGTGAAAGGGTGCCAATACTTTTGTCCAGCCCATTTTTGGAGGTTTGTGTGACATTATGTCGAATTTGCTTTCTTTCCTCCCTTTTTTTGTTTTGTCCCAATACACACAAAGGGAATAAACATGTGTATAGCAAAACATGTGTTAATGCAATACGTTTCGTGAGAAATACATGATTTCCTGGAGAAATATCAAGGGTGCCAACAATTTCGGCCATGACTGTATGTGTGGAATATGAGCGATGTGACTATGCACATTTCTATTAGTGATGTTATGCGCATATCTATGCACTAGTCGCCTTAGAGGAATTCCTTTACATTGCCCCCTCCTTAAGGGAAGCCTCCAAGTGCCCACCAGAGCTTTCTTTTCAGGATGAAGCCAGAAGTAAGCCTGTACCAGCCATGGAGCATGAACATTTGAGGATGGTTCCCATGAATTTCCCTCTGGGCTATATCCCTTCCACTTGATAAGGAACTGAGTTGCCTTATAGGAATTCCTTTACATTGCACTAGTCACCTTATAAAAATTCCTTTACATTGCCCCCTCCTTAAGGGCAGCCTCCAGATGCCCACTAGAGCTTTCTTTTCAGGATAAAGCCACGAGTAAGCCTGTACCAGCCATGGAGCATGAACATCTGAGAATGGTTCCCATGAATTTCCCTCTGGGCCATATCCCTTCCACTTAATAAGGAACTGGGTCACTTTATAGAATTCCTTTACATTGCACTAGTCGCTGTATAGGAATTCCTTTACATTGCCCCCTCCTTAAGGGCAGCCTCCAGATGCCCACCAGAGCTTTCTTTTCAGGATGAAGCCAGAAGTAAGCGTGTACCAGCTGTGGAGCATGAACATTTAAGGATGGTTCCCATGAATTTCCCTCTGGGCCATATCCCTTCCACTTGATAAGGAATTGGGTCTGACTTCTCTTAACTCTACAGTCCAGTATGGCTTCGACTTTGTATTTCTCATTGCCCTCAATGAGCAGGCATGCATGCATGCTCATTTCTATGAGCTATGCAACTGTGCACATTTCTAATGGTGATGTTATGCTCATGCGCATATCTATGTGCTCAGTTGTCTTATAGGAATTTCTTTACAGGTGTAGAGTTATTCACTTTGAGGTCATCATAGAGGACAAGGGGGCACTCTTTACATCTGGAGGAAAAGAGAAAGATCGAATAGACTCCCTCAAGAGTTGGTTCTGGCCAGTTCAGTAGTTTGCTTTTAAAAAGGCCTGGATTCTTTCCTAAATGCACAGCATATAACTGGATACTAACATTTATGGTATGTGGGTGTACCCCTGATGTCGTGCATGTGCACGAAAAGCGTTGGGTGGAGCCTTACGTGCTGACGTCACTCTGGAGCTCGGAGCGGCGGCCATCTTGGTTTATGTTTTAATACATGTTCATATTACTTATCCACGTGGATTTTTTATGCTCGTTTATTAAAATACTACACTATATACTGAATCTTGGGCTCCTGTGGTGAGCATTTCTCTCTAGGAGGAATCCCTCTTTCGGTTTTTGAAGTTACGCTAGTGTTTGGTGGTGAAGGCTGCACTTATGGGTCTTTGAGATCTTCATCTATGTGATCAACATAAATGCTACTATACCAGTAGCTTTCTGGTGAGTGTATATCCATTAGAGGTGGTGAATTCCTTCACTGGACTAAGAGCACTCTTTTGAGCATTCAACAGACTAACTATGTAATGGATGGATGAAAGGAAGAAATGATGATAAATGGAGGAAGAATGGATGAATGAAAGAATAGATTCTGGATGGAAGGATAGAGGATAAATTGATGGATTGAAGAATAAATGAAAAACGGACAGATGGGAGAATGGGTGATGCATGAGTGAAGAATAACTGGATGAAGGGGAGGATGGATGGATGATAAATGAGTGGATGGAAGTGTAGATAACACATAGATTGATAGAGGGAAGAATAGATAACGTACAATGGATGATAAACAGATGGAGAAAAGAATGGATAATAAAGAATAAAGGAATTTATGACAAACACATGATGGATAGATGGAGGAAAGAATGAACGGTGAACAGATGATAAATGGACGAATGGCCTGTCACATTTTCTTCCAATAAGTGGCAGTTCCAATGCAAAAGCATAGTCCCTAGTTGTCACCATCAGGAAACCTGGCGCTAAACTGGAATAAATGATGAAGAAAAAGGTGATTGTTATTTCAACAAAAAAATGGCAATTGTGCTTCCATGACCCTCTGAAGACCCCCAACCAGCAATATCTGATTATAACGCCCAAAGATTGCAGACCCCCCCCCCCCTTTTGCTGGTATATTTTTCCAGGTGTTGAATTTCATGCTTGTTTACCACTTATCTGTCTCATCTCAGTTTGGAAAATTGTCAACTTCTCTCTTGAAACAATAAGAACAGATTCAACCATCGAAGAGGATGAAAAATAAGTGGAATTCCAATGTATGGGGAGGGCAGGATGGCAGCCAATTGTACGCAGAATGTACAGAAGAGTAATCAGATGGTGAACACAAATAAAATTGGAAGTCCAATGTATGGGGAGGGCAGGATGGCAGCCAATTGTACAAGGAGTGTATAGAACTGTAATCAGATGGTGAACACAAATAAAATTGGAAGTCCAATGTACGGGGAGGGCAGGATGGCAGCCAATTGTACAAGGAGTGTATAGAACTGTAATCAGATGGTGAACACAAATAAAAGTGGAAGTCCAATGTACTGGGAGGGCAGGATGGCAGCCAATTGTACGCAGAATGTACAGAACAGTAATCAGATGGTAAACACAAATAAAATTGGAAGTCCAATGTACTGGGAGGGCAGGATGGCAGCCAATTGTACGCAGAATGTACAGAACAGTAATTATATGGTGAACACAAATAAAATTGGAAGTCCAATGTACGGGGAGGGCAGGATGGCAGCCAATTGTACGCAGAATGTACAGAACAGTAATTATATGGTGAACACAAATAAAATTGGAAGTCCAATGTACGGGGAGGGCAGGATGGTAGCCAGTTGTACAAGGAATGTATAGAACCGTAATCAGAAGGTGAATACAAACACAATTGGAAGCCAATGAAGTATCTGAAATAGCTGCTTATCTGCACCTGTAATTTCACACTGTTGTAGCCATTTCTGCTATGCTGTGTTCTGGTCTCTAATGTTTCTGATTTCACTTGACTGCTAATTATTATTTTATGACTTTAATATATATATATGAAAAAAACCCTTTCAATAGTAATACTTTATATGGATATATAGAAATCAGGGGTGTAACTGCAATACATGGGGCCCCATAGCAAAAACATGGAGGGGACCTTCTTGAAAAGCGTCATGGATTTTAACATGTCAAACCCTCCTAGATAGATGCTAGGTTAGGTAAATTTAGTTATTCTCTCACTGTGATCAGTGCAACTGCATGTGATTAGTTAGCTCTGTTCTGTGTTTCACTGGCTGCAGGGTTGACTGCTTCCCTGTCAGTCAGCAAAGAGTGGATGATTGTGGGCTGAGAGAGTCAAAAGAGCAGTTGCATTTGTATATAGCCCTGGCCAATCCCTGGAGAGAGGTGCTTAGATGGCGGATGGGAGTGCAGAAGTGTCTTGTCCTAAGAGCAGGAGATCACGGGGGGGGGGGGGGCTGTTAGCCCCCTGGCCAAGCTTGCCATGTGTCTGCTGTTCAAAGAGGTCTGAGCTAGGCTAGCTGCAGGGCTTATTTGCTGGAAGCTGTTGGTTAAAGGAGAGGGGCGGTAGCACTTGGAGGGTGGCAGTTGGATAAGTAAGATCATTTAAAAAATGGCAGTTATGAATTATATATAGTTCATGTATTACCCACATATGGGTCAGCAGTCCATAAGGACGATAGTCCAGGTACACTCTTGTAGAAAGTAACCAGTTGTCAGAGCAGAAGCGACCCAAGGAAGCAATGTGAAAATCAGAAGCAGAGCTTTCTGAGGGTAGTATATAAAATAACACAAGTTTAATACTCCTAGATTGTAAGCTCTAGCGAGCTGGGCCCTCTGTTTCCTCTTGTACCAAATTGTATTGTAACTGTAATGTCTGCCTTCATTTTATAAAGTGCTGCGCAAACTGTTGGCGCTTTATAAATCCTGTATAATAATAATACAGCTAAAACTAGCAACTCTCAAGAAACATAGTAATCGTGCACATAGGAAGTAGTAAAGCTTCTTCACTGAGCTCTTGATCAGACTGTGAGCGGAAGGGCAGACTGGCGCACATTTGGAGCATGCGTGCTCCTTTCTCAAGCCACAGAGCAGCCATGTCTGAAGTGAGAACTTTATACAAAAAGAGTGGGTGGACTACAGAGGCCAGGTGACCGATGCGGGCCAGTGGACTGGCAACATGATATAATAAAGAGTGCAACAGCTTGCTACAATAAAACAATACATATGGTAAAAAAAATGATACAGCTTACTATAATAAAAAAAATATGAGCTTGTATACTTACAAAAAATAAATCACAATTAATATCAGAGGGGTGCTGATCAATACAATAAATTGTTTTTGTATGTATTGGTCTGTACGCTACTGAATGTGTATGTATTTCTAACTGGAGAGAAAAGGGATAGTGTACTAAAATCATGAAGTCAATCTTGTCTATATACAGTATGACCAATACGATATACAAACGTGGTATATAAGATATCAAGCGTGTGTGTATGTATGTATATGCGTATATATATATATACTGTATATGTAGATGAAACAATGGGTGTGATACAAAACTGGTATCACTGGAATAGATTACCAAACACAGAACTTAAGGGTACTTATAGAATGGAAAGAAAGTCTAGAACCTCACTTGGGCCACCTGTATCTATAGCACAAAACATCTCGAGCCTATTGTTATATAAGTCTAAATAGAGCAAACGGGTATGATTATAATATGTTTATAATATAAAGATAGCAAAAAGCAGAGAGGGAATCTTACATCACCAGAATGTTTTATTGTCAAAAAGGAACTGGACTTAAAGAAATTTAGAGCATGGAGTGGACCTCCAGGTCCTCATTGAGGCCACCTGGTGCCATACATATCCAGTGTGTAAATCCAATAAGTTTCCCTTTCGCAGAGACGTCTAATGTGCTCTGCTCTGTAGAGATCCTTGGCAATGCACTCTACCACCAAAACCTGAAGGTCAGCTGAAGATTTCTGGTGAAAGTGTAAAAAATGTTTTGAACACTGAGTGTGTTAATACCATCTTCAACTGACCACCTATGTTCACCAAACCTATTCCTTAAAGTTCTGATTGTACTCCCCACATACAATAGGCCACAAAGGGGCAGGAGAGGCAATATATGACAAACTCAGAGGAGAAGTTGTAAAATTCCTCTAACAAGTATGTCTTACCTTTGGTGGTAAAACATTTTTGTCCATGCTGCACATGTTTGCACAAGGCATTTTGGTTTCCAACATTGGTACATCCCTTTGATGGTAGACAGGTCAGCTTAGGGCATCTGAGTTTTTTTTAGGGATTTGATTTTGCTAGGGGAAATGTTACTTTTTTTTATTTCATGACTTCCTGTAGGAAATTTTGGGTGCATCAGTTATGGAGAACTTTGGATGGGGATCTTCTAAAAGTATACCCCTGTGTTTACGGAAGATCTGCTCCATCTTGTTGTGTTGACCATGGAATTGGGTCGTGAACCTAAGTGGTTGGGGTTTGGTGTTAAGACTTAGTTTAATACAATTGGGATTATGGTCATTCAGATAAGCAGTAAAAGCATTCTGTACTATATCAGAAGGATACCCTTTCTCATAAAATTTTTGTTTAAGCAGGTTACCGTGTGACACGAGAACAAGTGTGTCAAAGCCTGCAATTTTGGCTCTTAGGGATGTTGGTTACCCACCTCAGACGGTGGAAGTTCTGGTGGAAGCTCTGGATATGGAGAAAGGAAATACCAGCCGTAGGCTTGACATCATTTTTTGCATAGATCTGCCAATCTGTGTGACATAGTTCTAAACAGGGATGGACTGACCATTTAGAAACTCTAAATGCACTGCCCGAGGGCCCGGAGTCAGTAGGGGGCCCCATGAGATACCCCTGGTACCTTTTTCATAGGCTTTTTTGAGTTTGGGCAAAGACACAGGGGCCCCATGATCCCCTATTGCCCGGGGGCCCCATGAGTTGTCAGTCCACCCCTGGTTCTAAATCAAGGAAGGCTAAACTATCAGGATCACATACATGATTGCAAGACAGGCCCAGGTCATTGGAGTTGTAGTATGACATGAATGCATCAACCAATGAGCATGGGCCATCCCAAATAACTGCAATGAGTTACTTTTAACTGACAATTGCACGGTCATGCAACGCTGCACCCAAATGAAATGTATGTCCTTTTTTTCCCCACGAATTGAGCTGTCTTTGGTGGTATTTGATCACCTGTGCTTTTTTTATTTATTGCGCTATAAAAAAAAAGTCTGACAATTTCGAGAAAAAAACTATTTTTTTACATTTTGCTATTAAACATGTCCAGTAAAAAAATGTTAAAAATCTAATTTTGTCATAAATTTAGGCCAAAATGTATTCTGCTCCATGTCTTTGCTAAAAGAACAAATCCCAATACATGTACATTAATTGGTTTAAGTGAAAGATATCGCGGTTACAAATGGCAGTATAGATAATGGGATATTTTTTTTTCTACTAGTAATGGCGGCGATCTGCTACTTAGCGGTGCTGCGACGGGCATTCTGACACAGAGGGGAACTGACTTGGTGTCACTGATGTCCCCAGCGACACCAATACAGTAATCAGTGCTAAAAAAAAGGCACTGACACTACTAATGGCACTGGGCAGGAAGCGGTTAACATGAGGGGTGATCAAAGAGTTAACTGTGTGCAGGGAATGTTTTACTAGGGGGCGGTGTCTGTGTGCTTTACTGTATGCACACTGCTTTGCATGGCTGTCAGGGAGAACTGTCTTGTTTACGAACGGTCCTCCCCCCCAATCGGAGATCCTCGGTAATCACCGGCTGGGACCTGGTGATTGGTGGCCGTGAACGGCAGCGCGGGTAGGGTGCGCACGCCCCCTACCCGGAAATGCAAAATCACGTACATACAGTATATAAGCCGGTAGGTTTTGAACTAGAGGTTGCAAGAAATGGTCAATATAGATGGAAAAGAAAATAGTGGTGCTATCCATAGCTGCAACTATGGGGCCTCCTGCTGGGTCAATTGCGTTTTGTGAATTTTAGGCAGGTGGTAAAAGTAAGGTGTACTCTAGTGGGCAGCACAGTGGCTAAATGGTTAGCACTTCCGCCTGGCAGTACAAGGGTCGCTGGTTCGAATCCCAACCCTGGCACCACCTGCCTGGAGTTTGCATATTCTCCCTGTGACTGCGTGGGTTACTTCCCACACTCCAAAGACATGCTGGTAGGTTAATTGGCTCCTGTCTAAATTGTCCCTAGTATGTGTATGTATGAATGTAAGTTAGGAACTTTAGATTGTATGCTCCTTGAGGGTTAGGGACTGATGTGAATGTACAATATATATGTAAAGCGCTGCGTAAATTGATGGTGCTATATGAGTACCTGAAATAAATAGTAGTCTCTTTTGAGAAAATAAACTTCTGTTTTAGTGATTATACCTTTCAAATGCCTTATTCACCAACTGATGTGCTTCATCACTGAACTGAATCAGGGGATCATGGCGGAATCGAATATAGTTGTTGGAGTCAGAAAGGAGTTACATAGTTAGTCTGGCGGCTGAAAAAAGACAAAAGTTCATTCAGTTCAACCATTAAAAAAAAAAGTTTTAATCTAGGTGTCCAATTTCATGCTTGTTTACCACTTATGTGTCTCATCTCAGTTTGGAAAATTGTCAACTTCTCTCTTGAAACAATAAGAACAATAAGAAATAAGTGGAATTCCAATGTATGGGGAGGGCAGGATGGCAGCCAATTGTACGCAGAATGTACAGAAGAGTAATCAGATGGTGAACACAAATAAAATTGGAAGTCCAATGTATGGGGAGGGCAGGATGGCAGCCAATTGTACAAGGAATGTATAGAACCGTAATCAGAAGGTGAATACAAACACAATTGGAAGCCAATGAAGTATCTGAAATAGCTGCTTATCTGCACCTGTAATTTCACACTGTTGTAGCCAACAGCAGTTGACACCATGCCAGCAATCTCCCCTCCTCCCAATCACATAAACACTCGCTCTCTGGACTCCATTTATTTCCGTACTGTTAGCCATATTGACGGGTAGATACAGCTACAGATTAGCAGCTATTTTAGACTCTCAATTCAATTTAATTTGTATTTAATGTTTGGTTACTGCTGCATTTGCATTTTATGCATGTTTTGCATTAGCACCTTTGGCTGCTGTCCTTCTCTCCAGGTTAAAGTCCATATTTGTTTACATTGTTTGTTGTGTGATTGCTCGTGCTAATTTAATTTTGCTTGATTATTTGAGAATAAAAGATCAGCCATTTCTGCTATGCTGTGTTCTGGTCTCTAATGTTTCTGATTTCACTTGACCGCTAATTAGTATTTTATGAATTTAATATATTAAAAAAAAACCCTTTTAATAGTAATACTGTATATGTATATATAGAAATCAGGGGTGTAACTGCAATACATGGGGCCCCATAGCAAAAACATGGAGGGGACCTTCTTGAAAAGCGTCATGGATTTTAACATGTCAAACCCTCCTAGATAGATGCTACGTTAGGTAAATTTAGTTATTCTCTCACTGTGATCAGTGCAACTGCATGTGATTAGTTAGATCTGTTCTGTGTTTCACTGGCTGCAGGGTTGACTGCTTCCCCCGTCTGTCAGCAAAGAGTGGATGATTGTGGGCTGAGAGAGTCAAATCAGCAGCTGCATTTATATATAGCCCTGGCCAATCCCTGGAGAGAGGTGCTTAGATGGCGGATGGGAGTGCGAGACTTGGAGCAGAAATGTCTTATCCTAGGAGGAGGAGGTCACAGATTGGGTGGGGGGGGACAAGCTTGGCATGTGTCTGCTGTTCAAAGAGGTCTGAGCTAGGCTAGCTGTAGGGTTTAGTTTGCTAGAAGCTGCTGGAGAAAGGAGAGGGGCGGTAACATTTGGAAGGTGGCAGTTGGATAAGTAAGATCATTTAAAAAATGGCAGTTCTAAATTATATATAGTTCATGTATTACCCACATATGGGTCAGCAGTCCATAAGGACAATAGTCCAGGAACACTCTTGTAGAAAGCAGCCAGCT
Organism: Staurois parvus; assembly: GCF_062004578.1. Classification (NCBI taxonomy): domain Eukaryota; kingdom Metazoa; phylum Chordata; class Amphibia; order Anura; family Ranidae; genus Staurois; species Staurois parvus. The sequence goes on along the minus strand of NW_028317950.1, from coordinate 398,434 downwards.
GTCAGAAAGCTCTGCTTCTGATTTTCACATTGCTTCCTTGGGTCGCTTCTGCTCTGAGTGTAAAAAAAGACAAACGTCCATCCAGTTCAACCATTAAAAAAAAAGTTATAATCCTACACCCACAGTTGATCCAGAGGAAGGCAAAAAAAACCCAGCAAAGCATGATCCAATTTGCTCCTGCAGGGGAAAAATTTTCTTCCTGATCTCCTGAGAGGCAATTGGATATTCCCTGGATCAACTTTACCTATAAATGTTAGTATCCAGTTATATTCTGTGTATCTAAGAAAGAATCAAGAACTTTTTTAAGCAAAAAAAGGAGTCTGTTAGCCTCCTGCAGATAGTCGCGCCTATCCTGTATGACTATCCCTCCCATCTTATCAGCCGCAAGGGTGGACTGACCATTTGGAAATTCAGGCACTGCCCGAGGGCCCGGAGTAAGTAGGGGGCCCCATGAGATGCCCCTGGTACCTTTTTCATAGGCTTTTTTGAGTTTGGGCAAGGACACAGGGGCCCCATGATCCGCTATTGCCCGGGGGCCCCATGAGTTGTCAGTCCGCCCCTGATCAGCCGTTTAAATAACAATGTCCAAATTGGTGGATAAGCTGTAAAGTGCTTTTTGCCGTTTAGCTGTCAGGTTTGAATGAATAGTAGAGGAAATAAAAATGGAATTGCACATACGTAGTATATCCAAATAAAGTACTTGGTTGAAGCTCTGGATGTATGGTCGGGTTAAAGACCGATTTTGCATGGAAACTGATATGCTGTATGGGAGGGGAGGTGGGAAGACATTATGCGAGTAGCCACATGGGATCATCTTTGTCGTGATCTGTATATAGATCTTCCAAATGGGCCAAGCATGTAGTATCAGCTGTATCATCATCTATGGAAATGTCCAGAGTGAAACGTGGGAGAGCCAGTGGTCAAACTATCCTTAGCTGTCTGGATGTTGTAATATTGTTTGACAATAAAGTCCTGTAGGTTGATAATTTTCATTTCCATCAAACGATGGGGCATCCTTACGTTCCTAACACATTACCCAGTCCATATCTTTATAGACATCCAGCAGGAGATTTTTTTTCTCAATGAGATCTGATGTGTTTTCAAAGTGTTGCTTTCATTTTTTTGAGCAGTGTATATATACAGGCATACCTCGGCTTACGAATGCCTCGGTCAACGTACTTTTCAGTTTAGGAATGAAAATCCATTGAAAATAATATTTTCAAAATAGATAGTGCCGCGCTCCCATGTACCAATATGTATATCTTATACTTTCAAAGTGCTAATGAATAGCTTTCAAGATACTGCATGTATCAAACAATTATTACTAGTGACTCAAAACATCATTGTGAATATTAATCTTCATGCAAGTGACATTAATAACTGATAATCCTAAGGTGATAGTGCCTATTAAAGTACAGTGATATACAAATCAGAAATACTCCTCTATTCTACTGTGATCCTTATATTTATATTGTGCAAACACATATATATTATGTGCACGTGCTTATGATATATTCAATAAAAAAAAAAAAAAAAAAAAAAAAAAAAAAGTCTTTCAAAATAAATGTGCAGGTGGATTCTTGGTTCCCTCTCGCCGAGTGCTTAATGGTCTCCCTATGTGCTCACCTCTATATTTGCCTGAATTAAATCCAGGCAAATACACTTTTTATCCTTCCAGGATAGATGGGATGGAATGATGCTCTTGAATTATCTCAGAAGGTGGATGTGGATTTATATTTGTTCTCCTGTAGCTGCTCATGAGTGGGTATACTGACCATCTCTCTGAGGATCTCCCAATTCCCCTCCTGGGGCTGTTTCCTTTTCCAGTCCTCCTTATATCAGCTCAAAGGGTGTTGTTCAATTGAGAAAGGAAGACAAACAGACCATAGTGTCTTATCCTTGTGCAAAAAGGGGGTTTATTGCTGCCAGTTGCACAGTAGTATACAATTGTAGTCCAGCATAAATGTGCTCTGCCTCTGTTCCTGCAGTGCTGTCTACCTGTGTCTTGTGTTTGTAACCCTTTCCAGCTTCATGCAAGTCAACAATTCTTGATCGTAGGTCTTCTGAGAGCTCTTTTCTGCGAGGCATGGTTCACATCAGACAGTGCTTCTTGAAACCAGTAAACCCAAAACAGGTGTGTGTTTTTTAAGGGCAGGACAGCTGTCAGCAACACATCCAATATCATCACACTGATTGGAGTCAAGGTTGGCTCACTCCTGGCTCCAATTAGCTCTGGGAGAAGTCATTAAGCTAGGGCCTCACATACTTTTTCCTCCCTGCACTGTGAATGTTTACATGTTATGTGCAATTAAACCATGGCAACATCTAATGTTTGTGTAGTATTATGTTCAGCAGACTGTGTTCTTCTATTGTTGTGACTTAGATGACGTTCAGAGCACATTTTATGCCCAATTCATGCAAAACTCCACGGAATCCCAAGGGGTTCACATACTTTTTCTTGCAACTGTATATAGACAAGATGGACTTCATGATTTTAGTACACTCTTAATAGTTCTCTCCAGCTAGTCATAAAGAAATACATACACATCCAGTAGCGTACAGATAATACATACAAAAAAAATATATCTTTTGATATTTCTTTTTTTCTTTTAGGGCTATGTATACACGTATTTTTCTTTGTGCTATGATAGCTTCCATTCCTTAAGCCCTTGTCGCCAGCGTCTCCCGGCCTTTTAAGGGTTCCAGAAGTTGGGAGGCGGGGCGGGGGTTTTAGGGTCATGTGACCACCGTGATTAACTGTCACGGTGGTCACTTGATCGGGAAAGGTCCCAATCGAAAGAGATCGGAACCGTTCCGTGAGTACCGAATGTGTGTGCTGGGCAGGGGCGGACTGACCATTTGGAAACTCGGGCACTGCCCGAGGGCCCGCGGTCAGTAGGGGGCCCCATGAGATGCCTCTGGTACCTTTCATAGGCTTTTTTGAGTGTGGTTTGAGTGTGGGTGAGGACACAGGGGCCCCATGATCCCCTATTGTCCGGGGGCTCCATGAGTTGTCAGTCCGCCCCTGGTGCTGGGAGCGCGTAGGGCGCGTGCTCGCAGCACATATGTGTTTTTTTAATAGAATTCAAATGTACGACCACTCGGTACCTAGGCCCAGACACTGTGGCCCTGATTCACTATTGGGCGTGGGCGCATATTTATGGGCTTAAGCCCAATTTTCATGGGCGTCCGTCCATTTTTGACCCTGCAACCTAATTCACTATTGAGCAGAGCCCATAAGCAGACGCCCAATCTAATTCACAAAAAGACACACGCCCGGAATCAGACTCACAAAAGCAGACTTGCTAAGAAGCACGTCTAACACCATGAAAAATCACTGTAGAGACATGTTCACTTAGAAATTTGCTTTGCCAAATATCAGGACTTCACTTTAAACAATATCTGCTATTTCCAAAAAAATTAAGAATGTGTTAAAAATCGTTTTTCTCAAGGAAATCGACACAGTAAAAATCTAGATGCCCGTGCAGTGTCTTTGGCAGATAGAACTGAGCATGTGCAGAACACCTTTTAGTCCTCTGCCATGGGCGTTTGCTTTTTAGCCACTGACTAATAGTGAATCTGATTGTGGATTCCTCTGACAGCCGGCACTCGGTCGCGACTACTGTGTTTAATAAACAGCATTAAGCATATCTTCATGTAATCTAATTAGATTTCCTTCGTTTTAGTGATTATATTTTTGTTTCTTATCCTTTATAATTATTTCTGTTATGATTTTACTTATTTTGAAGGTCTAGATAAAATTTATTTTGAAAGCTGAATGTAAAAATAAAGGTCCGCAATAAAAAAAAAAAAAAAAAAACAGCGTGGGTCCCCCCTCTCATCCATACCAAGCCCTTCAGGTCTGGTATGGATATTAAGGGGGAACTCCATGCTGAAATTTAAAAAAAAAACAGCGTGGGTCCCCCTCAATATCCATACCAGACCTTTATCCGAGCATGCAGCCCGGCAGGTCAGGAAAGGGGGGGGGGACGAGCGAGCGCCCCCCCCCTCCTGAACCATACCAGGCCACATTGTTTTAATAAAGGACTTGTCAAAGACCCTGTACTGTGTTTTTTTTACACCACACTTAGTTTTTTTGTGAATGAGTCTGCGGACCGTGTACCGCGGAATCATTCACGTAGGGGGGGGGACCGGGATCTGGGGGCCCCCTTGTTAAAGGGGGCTTCCAGATTCTGATAAGCCTCCCGCCCGCAGACCCCCACAACCACCGGCCAGGGTTGTGGGGAAGAGGCCCTTGTCCTCATCAACATGGGGACAAGGTGCTTTGGGGGGGGAGCCCCCCCTGCCCCAAAGCACCCCCCCCATGTTGAGGGCATGTGGCCTGGTATGGTTCAGGAGGGGGGGGCGCTCGCTCGTCCCCCCCCCTTTCCTGACCTGCCGGGCTGCATGTTCGGATAAAGGTCTGGTATGGATATTGAGGGGGACCCACGCTGGTTTTTTTTTTAATTCCAGCGTGGAGTTCCCCCTTAATATTCATACCAGATCCGAAGGGCTTGGTACAGATGGGAGGGGGGACCCCACGCTTTTTTTTTATTATTTATGCAATAAAGGGAATTATTTTACATTCAGCTGTCAGTGGGGAACCCCGCTGACAGATGAAACATTAACTCATGGCTGTCGCTCCTACAATCCCGCATGAGTTATGTTATCAACTCATGCAGCATTTTAGTAATGAAAACCAATGCAGCGCTCATGTTTCAGCTGTCGGCGGATTTCCCCACTGACAGTTGAATGTCAAAGTATTGCAGTGATTTATAAACAGTTCTTTAAATAACTGGCGTGGGGTCCCCCCTCCCATCCATACTAAGCCCTTCGGGTCTCGTATGGATGTTAAGGGGTAACTCCACGCTGAAATTAAATAAAAAACAGCATGGGGTACCCCCCTAAATCCATAACACATACTTATCCGAGCATGCAGCCCGGCAGGTCAGGAAAGGGGGGGACGACGACGAGCGAGTGCCTCCCCCCCTCCTGAACCATACCAGGCCACATGCCCATACCAAATTATTCAAACATTTGTAAACAGACCAATTAACTGAAATGGTTTGACATTTGTACCCCAAATATGACGTTCCCTGAGGCGTTGGTAAACCGAGGTACGCCTGTATTAGTATTGCAATCCTTTGTATTGGGATACATAGAAGCAACATACATCTGAATTGGCAACATAGCACAACATTTGTGTCACATTGGAGATATCTGGCTAGTTAAACTGACCATGCCCAGGGACCTAGGATTGATTCACAGCACAGAAATACAGGCTGGATTAGCAATGTAGCTCCGTGGATTAGTGGTTAGCACTGCTGCCTTACAACTCTAGGGTTGTCGGTTCGAATCCCAACCCCGGCGAGGTAGTAGCATGATCTCCGTGTGTGGCTGTCTTCACATACATGTTCTGGCAACATCTTTGCATTCTGTCTAAATGATCCCTAAAATGTGAATTAGAATGAGGCCTTGTCTGTTGAAACACCTTCAAAGCTGCACCTTATGTGAATGTCATACAATGGGATAAGATAAGGGCCTGAATTATTTGATAATGATGGTTTACACTCCACCCACTTTTGTGAAGGATTTGGCAAGCAAAGAGCTGACAGAGAGAGAGAAGAGTGAGACGAAGAAGAGTGAGCGAGAGATACATATGAAGAGTGATAAAGAGAGACATTCAGAAGAGTGAGCGAGAGAGAAGAGCGAGCCAGTGAGACAAAGAAGAGTGAGCAAGAGATACATACTGAAGAGTGATAAAGAGAGACATTCAGAAGAGTGAACGAGAGAGAAAAGACTTGGTTGGTGAATCCACACATCAAACTTGTCACAAATCCTGGCGTGCATTTTTCCCCCAAATGCATAGCAGACCCTTATCCCAGCAGGCAGGTACCGCACGCCTTCAAAGATTTATTTCCTTTGTTGATTTTCCTGCTTCGCTCACACTATATGCAATTGAAAATTACTCTTTAAGTTGCCAATTTTACTGTGTTTTCTAGAGAATTACTAACTAGTTGTGTTTTCAATTGTGTGTAGCATTGCGATTTCTATTTGAGTCTAGATGTTAAATTGCTAATAAATGGCCACAATTCTCAAATACCTTTGAACTCTCGCTGCAACAAATGGTGTATGTTAATACACTCACATTCATTATATCCAATATCAGGTACGATGTCAATGCACAAATCGCACCTGAAATTGCACACCCTGGATGTGACTTGTCATGTGATTGGCATGGCCAGCAGCTTGCTCTCTGCATGGCAAATTGCACCCAATGTTACTGGGGGCCAACACCACTGTCACATCTAATCCGATGCGGCAATTGTCCAACTTACAGTGAAGTTGCACGAGTTCACAATCCAATTGGATGTGAACAGAGCCTACAGTGGCCAATAGGGTGCGACTTGGTCTACGATTTGCAAGTCGCCTGTCATGCCAATTGCATGGCAATCGCAAACAATGTTACTGGGGGCTACCCGGTCACATTAAAGCAGATTTCTAAGTGGTGTTATTGACACCACAGTCACATCATGTGACTTGCATAGAAGTTGCATGATTTCAAAGTCGGGGTACATGGTGATTTCAAGTGCAATTTGCAAGACATTCGACATCGATCTCTCAGCAAATTGCATGAAAAGTAGTGTATTCATTACTCTATTATTACTTGCGGCTCCTACCAAGTTTGAACCACAACAATATGCACTCTCCAATAGCGTGCTCATTGAGTGGGACTTGGCATGTGATTTGCACAACATGCAAGCTGTAAATCGTCTGCAAAGTCGCACCCTATTGTCTGCTATTAGAGCGACCACATGGGTGCGTTTCAAACACTGATTTCTATAGTAGTACATGTACTACTTTAGTGGCAATTTGCATAGAGATCTGTGTCAGATGTCTTGAAAATTGCATTGAAATGGTCAACTTTACTGTAAGTTGCATGATTTGTAAATCAGCTTTGCCCAGAGTGTAATGTTTGGTGATGTTTGATTTCTGGAGTGTTTTACCAATTGATGGGAAATTCACCATACTAGTCAAATCGATTTGTCATTTTCAGTATTGCATACAAGATGTGGTCATGTGACTGTCTTAACTCATGTGAGAATCTGGAGGGAATTGTGACCATAGTAGCAATAAAGGTTCCAATTGGGGTTCCCTTTCACATCCCTGCTCAATGTTCTGTTGTATGCTGCACACGTACATTTCACTGTATATATCTTTCTGATTTGTGGGGCCTGTATACCAAGGGTTAATGCAGGTAGGACGCGGATTGATCAGGTGAAAACACTTTCACTGACCAACTTAAGGTCAGTGGTGGGTGTGGCTTCATTGGGTGTGGGGCCTTGTTTGGCACGCTCCAAATACAACCTAGTTTATATAAAGACGTGCAGTAGGGAGTGATTTGGCCTGTTACTAGGCCGGGTGGTTTGTGACTAAGTCCTTGCTTGTAGTGGTTTGGGGGAGGAAGAGATTTTGTGCTGAATTGTCCCAGACACCACTCAGGCTGTGTTTGGAAGTGGGCTGGAAATGTTTGCATATTTTTGGCCTTGTAAAGTGTTTGTGTGTTATTGCACAATGATTGTGTTTTTTCTCTTTGCATTGAAAGCCTCACACATGTCAATCGTTTTGTTTAAAATCTGCTCTTGTTTTAATTTTGCTTGCTTATTTAGACTCAAATGCTTTTTTCTTACAAACCTGCTGACAAATGTATGTGTAGGGGATTTGTAGAGGTGGGAGGGGTTTTTCACATATGTCTTGTTTTCTTTATATTTTGATGTGTAGACTTTTTTTGTGAATGGATCTTTATACTAAATGATTGTGTAAGTAAACCTTATGTGCACGAAAATGTTACTTGATTCATCTTCCCCTTTGTTTCCTGCTATAACCTGAGCACACACAGTTCATTAGAAGTATCTTTAGATTGTAAGCTCTTATGAGCAGGAGTGTTTTATTTTTGCCACATCAATCCTATTTTTGTGACTCACCAAGATATTGACTGTACATACTTGTTCCTGCTGACCAAATAAATGAAGATATATTTGATCAATAAATGTTTCACCGATGTTTTTGTGTTTATTTTATGTTCAATATATGAACAACCTTAATAGTTACTTTGTATACTTTTACAAGCTACATTTGAGCAGATTATATGAGCGTGAATATGCAAGTGGGTGCAAACTGGCTTTTTCAAAACCAAACAAAAAAATAAAAAACCTGCTTGCACCACAATATTGTTATGTACTAATGAATATGTCACATTCACTGTGCAGCCAGCTACAGGTTTTCTACAATTTGATTTACAGTAATAAAATAGTCCCCACTGTATGTTGATTTTTGGCCTTTGGCAACAAATATATATTAGCCAAGGTTTAAAAAGAAAAAAATCACTAAAACACACATTCGCGAAAGCTATCATAGCCGTGCATAGAAATGAGCGATCGTGCATAGATATGCGCGATCGTGCACAAATAAACGCCAAACAGGTGTCCCCCATGGCGCACGAGCAGCTATCCTCCTGGAAGTCCGTCATCTGGTGCGCGCGCACCCGGAACTGGTTGTGGGGAGTGTAAGTGGATGAGAAGTGGTTGGAGGTTTTGTGTTGGTTGAAAATTTTGATAACTTTATTGGCATTTGGACATGGCGAGAGCACAGTTCTCAACTGAGGAGATGATCCTTATATGTAAAGTAACTGTGGCCATTGCAAATATGTTTATAACATGTGAGGGACAAGTAATTGTAATTTTGTGGGTGGGGCCTAGCAGAATCTCACTTGGTGCACATGCTACTTATCTGTACATTAGCTCCTGGGTATTGATGGGTCAATTATATTAACCACTTGCCTACTGGGTACTCATACCCCCTTCCTGTCCTGGCCAATTTTCATCTTTCTGCACTGTTACCCTTTGAATGACAATTGTGCGGTCATGCCACGTTGTACCCATCTTAAATTTGTATCAGTTTTTTCAGACAAATAGAGCTTTCTTTGGGTGGTATTGACTTGCTGCTGTGAGTTTTACTTTTTTCTCGATAAACCGCAAAATAGCTCATAATGAATAAAAGGCTGTTTATATTATAACATTTGGTAAACTGGTAATTTAGCAACACTGATGTGCGTTGATGAGGCGGCACTGCTGGCCACAGGTGGGCGGAACTGTTGGGTGGCACTGGTGGGCACTGATCATCGGGGCCGACCCCTGCTTTGATAACTGCTGGTTCTCGGCAGTACTTTCCACACATTCTGACAGCGTGATGAAAGTGCAGCCAAGACCCGGCAAATGCATTTCCCGGTGATCAGCGTGTCATTGGACATAGCTGATCACATGGTAAAAAGCCGCTGTGATTGGTCTTTACCACATCACGTGATCAGCTGTGTCCTTAGGACACAGCAATCATGGAGAGCGCATTCTGCCAGGATGTCATATGACACCCTCCCAGAGCTGCCTGGATGCAGTGTAGTGTTATTCGGCTATCTGCGGTCGCCAAATAGGTAACCAGCTAGGCCTTCATGGCTAATCTTTGAATATCTGGACATGTATACTGCGTATAATGCATTACATTCTACAATGTGTTGGTGTACACGATATCACAGTGTGCAATGTGTTGCTGGATTCTGCATGACAGTGGACAGCGTATCACAGTGTGCAATGCGTAGCTCCAGCCTGCATGACAGTGTACAGTGCATTACAGTCTACAATGTGTGGGTGTACACGGTATCACAGTGTGCAATGCGTTGCTCCATCCTGCATGACAGAGTACAGTGCATTACAGTCTACAATGTGTGGGTGTACACGGTATCACAGTGTGCAATGCGTTGCTCCATCCTGCATGACAGAGTACAGTGCATTACAGTCTACAATGTGTGGGTGTACACGGTATCACAGTGTGCAATGCGTAGCTCCAGCCTGCATGACAGTGTACAGTGCATTACAGTCTACAATGTGTGGGTGTACACGGTATCACAGTGTGCAATGCGTTGCTCCATCCTGCATGACAGTGTACAGTGCATTACAGTCTACAATGTGTGGGTGTACACGGTATTACTTTGTACAGAGTATTACAGTGTGCAATGCGTTGTACACTGCAGTGTGCACTAAAGCATTTTACACTCATGCACTGTACACACTAACGCATTTGACATTTCTAGTGTGCAATGCGTTCGTGTGCAATGCCTTGGACAGTACAATGCATTTGCAGTATTGGTGTATGTTTATTAAGCACAGATAATTCATCTGATTTTAGTTATCAAGGAGAAGTCTTCTCTGTCCCCCTGTTTATGAGGTGGAGGACAATTGTTTTCCGAAGAGGAGAGGAGACATTTTTTCAAGGAGATCTGTATAGATTTCCAGAGATATGTGTAGATGGTTGAGGGGCTGCATGTGGTCTCCGGAGATAATTGTGATTAATGATCACCTGAGTTAAACCAGTGAATGAAAAGTGTAAAAAAACATGGATTGAAAATAATCTGCACTGACCACTGTGCTTTGTCAAGCCACATATTGGCACATTCTGGTGTCACACAGATGCGATGTGAAATTTGCAGTGTTTTCTGTGCAAGCGCTGCACCGCATCACAACCGCAACCCCTTCATGCCACCTGCTGCGGCTTTCTAGGTGAAGTTACCAACACACCAATATTGGTACACAAAGCGTATTGCGATTTGCCAAATTGGATGGCATGCCTATTCACACCCATGTGCATACCCTGAAAAAGGGTCCTGCACATTTTTGGCCCGGATGCGGTGCAATTTGAGGTGTGCAAAATGTTTGTCTCTAATTGCAACGCACACAAATTGCATGTGATTTGCCCAGGAGTGCGGTGTTAGACCACAATGCATGTATGTGAAGCCAGAATAAAAGGATGTGGATTTTGTCTATTTTTACTTGCGCATGTTAACATTATGTAAGTGCATTTTTCTTCTGTTTAACATGCTATAGAAATGCAACATGCATTTGGATGGAGTGTTTTTGTATGTGCATTTTGGAAGTATTCTAAACACACATTGACCCTAGGGCCACACCATATCTTATGCAGGCCATAGATGGGTCGAAAATCGGCCGATTTTTCGGCCGAAAATAAAATCGGCCGATTTTCGGATCGTTGGTGGGCTATTTGTTCGGCCGTTTTTCGGTATTTTGGCAGATTTTTTTTTTCGGTAAAGTTGGAAAAAAACGGCCGAATTTGCCGATCGGCCGATTTTTGCGGCAATGATGGGCAAATCGGCCGATTTTTTTACTGATAAAAAATCTGCACATGAGCAGTGACCTGCAAGAGGAAGACAAAAAGAAGAAAAAGAAGAAGAGGATGATGATGATGAAGATGATGAAGAAGAGGATGATGATGATGAAGAAGAAGAAGAAGATGATGAAGAGGAAGAAGAGGATGATGATGAAGAAGAAGAGGAAGAAGAAGAGGAAGAAGAAGGATGAAAAATGAGAGGAATTCCAGTATGGCAAAAAGTGTCCCTGCAGAGAGCTCCGCTATTTCTTTGACAGTTCCTTGACATTTACAGCGGTTGCAACATTGTATCTATTTGTTTCCGAATAAAAACATCTGTATCCGAAATGGATACAAATACATTGTTGCAACCGCTATAAATGTCAAAGAACTGTCAAAGAAATAGCGGAGCTCTCTGCAGGGACACTTTTTGCCGGCTGTAGACGGGATGAAAATCGGCCGATTTTTTTTTTACCATTGCTGGTAACGTCGGCCGCTTGAACAACCGATTTTTCATTTTTTAAAAGAAAAATCGGCTGTTTTTCTCCCCGTCTATGGCCTGCATAAGCATTAGTGTGCCTGGGGGAGGGGGGGACCTTTGGCCTTTCCAAACACAGTAGATGCTCCAAGAATGTTTCCTTAAACTCTTGAAATGGTTAAAAAGGAAAGACACTCTAGATAGCCTGCACTGAGAATTGACTGTCATGATGACGTGTCAATGATTATTTGCTCTCATTTTTCAGGAGTGGTACTGCTTGCGGTTGAAGCTGGTAGAAATCCACCTTCACGTCCTCCACTCACCTTCACTTGTGGCCAGTGGATATTTTGTGGCCGCAGGCAAGAACTGGCATCGAGGACCTGCATAATGACCATGGCATGCCAGAGGTGGTTTGGAAGCAGCACAGCAATTTGACCATCCCTTTCCTCTATGTTGGTTTTAGGGGTGCAGAATTGCTTCTCGTTCGTGAACGGACTGTCGCCGGATATCAGAGTCCCCATATTTTCAAGATATGTTTTAGCCATGTTGGCTTATTTTTATGTTATTTTCCAAGTGTGTCGCACCTAACCGCACAGTAGTGTGGTGCCATGCGTATTTGTGGCTGTGAATGGGGCTGTTTTTAATAGACGTGTGTAGGTGCAACAACGTTTTCATCATGGTACCTGCGCACATCTACACAGGGCATTGCATTTCTTTGCTGTGCTGGAAAATGTGTGTTCTTGCATGCGTTTCTGCACCACCAATGGTGTGAACAAGTCCTAAGGGCTGGTTCACACTATAGAAACAGTCTAGATGTGTTCCTGATGGGTTTTTTTCATGCCCTTTTGGCATGCATGTTTAGTGTGTTCCAGTACATTTTGGATGCGTTTTGGACATGTTTACATTGCATTTTTGTATCCCTTCCACTTATTTTTTTCTATTTTCTTTGTATTCAATGTAGTTAGGGACATGTGCGTTTTAGTACATTCAAGGACGTTTCAATGTGTTCCAGTACAGTTCTGTGCAGAAACAATGCAGCGTGGTCAACTTTGTTTACAGCACCTGCAATGCATTGAAAATGCAAGCGCTGATGTGAACTATGACATTGACAACCATATAACCTTCTTTCTGTGCGTTTGTGATGCTGAAAAAGCAACTGAAACACATGTAGTGTGAACTGGCCCTAAAGGTTATTAGAGGTCAGGGAACAGGACTGACCAGGAATTGTGAATTCAATCAGACTAGTGGTGAGATACAATCAGCAATTGTATAATAATGTGAGATCTGAGCTGTAGCTGATAGAAAATGAGACACATTCACTTGATCAGTAAATAGATAGTTAAAGAGTGGGGCGGTGATCCATAGATTTGCATATGGGACAGGTGATGATGGGGTGGGGGAGGGGGTCAAGTTGTATAAGGAGACAGATTTAAAAGAGAAAAAAGTTACAATGAAATATACACGGCATGAAACTTGCACATGACCTAATTGGCAGAAGAACAGTACGCAAGTAACATTCATCCACTTTCTAGTCATTAGGCAAAATCATAATTGATTGATCAATATTCCTGCCACAACCCAGAAAATTGATCTCCATTTTTTTGGGATGTTGCCAAGACTGGGATTAGAACCCATGACCCAAGTGCTGTAAGTTCTGAGCTCTAACCACTAAACCACTGTGGGAAACACAGTTTGAGTTATAATGTAGAATAGTTACATTGTTTAAAAATGATAAAGCGAGCGCTGGTCAAATGATATAGACTAGTAAAATGGTCTTACACAAGATAAATATAACCACGAACAGTAGTGCATGAACTCGTGAAAGGTCATCCACCCCTGTGACAGTGTACTACACTATTGAGCACCTTTCTGGCTCCTGTGGCTGAGCTAATTCCTCCCCAGGACCATTTGGGCACCCACCCTGATGGATGGATGGATGGATGGATGGATGGAGCTGGATGACTAACCCATAGCTGCCAGCATACCGCTGCACCCCCAGATGTGCGATGTGTATAACCCATGCACATTAATACTTTTGTTCTGGTGAGTGTAGACCAGTCCCAAGGGTGGTTTACCTTTCACGAGTTCATGCACTACTGTCCGTCACGGAGAGAACACATGTGCCATTCATAGGCACTCTCTGAGTTGGTACTCTCACACCAAGGACATTCCATTATTCAGGAATAATTATATGAACTTATTTTAGCACGATTTACCAGTTTACATCATTATTGCAATTCTTTACACTTTTTGGTTTTTACATGCGTTCATTATTGATCACATGCATTTATAGCGCTGCACTTGTCTTTAACATAGAATAGTTATGTGATTAAAGAGAATGAAGATATATAACTATATTGGGAAATTAGAAGTATATAAATTATTTGAGATATAAGTGTGAAAATGTTTAACATTTGAAAATAGAATGTATGACATTCATTAGTAAATGCAATACTTTCCTGATCATTTTGGAGAAACAGCAAAAAAAAAAAAATAGCAAAAGAGAATTTTCAGAATGTAATAGTACAGCTGTATTAGAATTTTCTATCAGAAAAACGCCAATGTGAATAAAGCCCGCGCTTGTGCGCCATCTAGCGAATATATCCGGTATTGCACCTAAAAATGTGCCAGACAGGATACCTCATTCACTAATGGCAAAGTAGTCAGTAGACGCTCGTTAATGAGCTTGCTAGACGCTGGTCAGACCACTGATTGATTGACCGGAGTCTGCCTGAATGGTCAGTCTCTGCTATTACACTCACATCTTAGTGAATCAGGGCCTGTGAGACCGCACATTTGCGTTTTGGCCGGCGACAAGAGGTTAAATATTGTTTTTTTTTTTTATGTATTATATTTATCAGCACATATGTGTTTTTTTAATAGAACGCAAATGTGTGGCCACTCGGGGTCTATGCCCAGACGCCGAGAGGCCGCACATTTGCTTTTGGACTGTGACAAGAGGTTAAATATTGTTTTTTTTTATTTATTATATTTATCAGCACCCCTCTGGTATTTATTGTGATTCATCTTATGTAGGCATATAAGCTCTTTAATCCTTTTTAATTGTAGTAAGCTGTAGGGTTTGTTTACCATATGTATTGTTTTAGTGTAGCAAGCTGTAGCACTCTTTATTATAGGAATTGTTTCATTATCATGTTGCCGGTCACCTGGCCTCTGTAGTCCACCTCTCCTTTTGTATAAAGTTCCCACTTCAGACATGGCTGCTCTGTGGCTTGAGAAAGGCGTACGCATGCTCTGAAAGCGCACCAGTCTGGCCAATTCGCGCTTCCGCTCACAGCTGACCGCTCTGTGGACACTCAAGCAGCCTTGAAACCACCAGCTCCACGGAACGATTCTGGAGTACACCACCTGCAGCAGTCTGATCAAGCGCTCAGCAGAGAAGCTTTACTACTTCCTATGTGCACGATTACTACACTCAGAAAGCGCTGCTTCCATTTTTTTACATGGAGTTGATTGAGGGATCTAGTTGGGTATTGTGACAGCACCCATATATTGCAGAGTTCCCCTTTAACCACTTTAAGTCCGGACACTTTTACCCCCTTCCTGTCCAGGCCAATTTTCAGCTTTCAGTGCTATCACACTTTTAATGACAATTGCGCGGTCATGCAACGCTGTACCCATATTAATGGTTTTTTATTTATTTTTTTGCTATGTAAATGAAAAATCCCAAACATTTTGAAAAAAAGTGTTTTTCTTATAAAATTTAGCAAATAAATAATATTTCATCATAAATCTTGGCCAAATGTATTCCGTTATATTTTAGTAAAAAAAAAAAACAAATTAGTTTATAACCAAAAATTATAATTTTTAAACTTTTTTTTTTACATTTTTATTTTTTTTTATATTATTTGTATTTTGTTTGTTTTTTACATACTGTCACCCTAGCAGTACAGTGTCACCATAGAGACACTGTACTACTTGTGGGGGGGGGGAGGGGGTAATGAAGATTTTTTTTTTTTTACCATGTGACCTCTGTGATCATTCACAGATTTCACACGTAGTAAGCAATGATGTCAGGAGTGACATCTTGCTTACTACTCTGCATGTGATCACTGATTGGTCAATCAGTGATCACATGATCGGGACCTCGCACAGAGGTCCCGTACGACGATCGGTGTTCCACTGTGTCCGGAGGACCCAGCAGGCACCGGATCGCAGTGCTGCACGCTCCCAGGGAGCGTGCACAAGCAGGGGGCGGGAGGCCATTTATAAATGGCCACCCGACCCTGCACTGCCACCGTCCGGCCGTTTATATACAACGGCCAGACGGGAGGTGGTTAAACTTTAATATTTCTAACAGTATCTGCTTGCAAAGCAAGGTTTTCAGCTCACTTTCCCCCTCCCTTATTTCATGTAAAGTAATGTGTACCAGTCTGTAGCTAGCACCCTTATCTGTAGCTGGAATCCAAGGCTATATTCTGCAGAGTTTAGAAAGTCTTTTGAATGTATAGAAAGTGAAAAAGGTAAAATATGCATTGTGACATAATCATTAGTATATACGCGTGTAACAAGTGGATACAACTCACTCAACTTTGCAGGCATGAGCCCGGCTGGGTCAAAAAGCACCGTTTTTAATAAATCACTTGTTTTCCTCAAGGTTCCTTTCCGGAGTTTCCTGGTTTTTCCAAAATTGCTACTACAGTATCACTGGAAAACTGTCTGGAAGATATTGGAAGGAGGAAACCAACTATTCTAAGTATACTAAGGACATTGGTGAGTACAGACTGGTGTGAAAGATCCTTGAGACTGTGTGCTACTGCCATCTCTCTTGTGCTATAGAGCCAGTTTTGTTGAAAAGGGACATTGGGTCTGGTGTCTTCAAAATCTCCTTCTACTATTTGCTTATGACTCAGATCTTAAGAGGAAAATGAGTGTCCCCAAGTTGCTGCTAAAAGGTACTGGAGTATCCCAGAGTTACCCTGAACCTATCCAAGTTCAAGTTCTACAATAAAGCATGAGAAAAAAATATACTCCCAGACTGTTCATTGAGCCAAAGGATTGACTGTGACTGTGTACCTGGCTGTGGAGCAACTGCAGAAAAAGACCCTAGGGTCCTTAACCACTTCAAGTCCGGACACTTTTACCCCCTTCCAGTCCAGGCCAATTTTCAGCTTTCAGCGCTATCACACTTTGAATGACAATTGCGCGGTCATGCAACACTGTACCAATATGAATTTTTTAGCATTTTTTGGAGACAGATAAAACTTTATTTTGGTGATATTTATTCACCACAGGGATTTTTTATTTTTTTTTTTTATAAATTAAAAAGTTAAAAAAAATTGAAAAAAGTGTTTTTCTTATAAAATGTTGCAAAATAAATAATCTTTCTTCATAAATCTTGGCCAAAACGTATTCATCTATCTTTTTAGTAAACAAAAAACCCAAATTTGTTTATAGCCAAAAATTATAATTTTTCTAAATTTTTTTTTTAGTAAGCAATGATGTCAGGAAGTGACATTTTGTGTACTACTATTCACGTGTTCACTGATTGGCCAATCAGTGATCACATGAATCGGGACCTCACACAGAGGTCCCATATAGCGATCTGTGTTCCGATCACAGTTCCACTAGCTTTTAGGGACGTTTCTAAATGGATGCGGGGGGACATTTAGAAACGTCCACCCAAATTGGTAGCGCTCCCATCTGGCCGTTTATCAACAATGGGCTGGACGGGAAGAAGTTAACTTGCAGGTTTGTGCATGTGAGTGCTATATTTGGGGGCTCGTCTGGGATTTTCCCCTTGAGAAATTGCAGCTGCTGCTACTGGTAACTGAAGTAAAAAAAAAACAGAAGAGACTGTCTGTGTTTGTTTGGTTTTGTGTGGATGAGGAAGGATTTTGGGGAGGCAATCAGTATAATAGAGGAATGTTGTGTCAAGGGGCGGACTGACAACTCATGGGGCCCCTGGGCAATAGGGGATCATGGGGCCCCTGTGTCCTTGCCCAAACTAAAAAAAACCTATGAAAAAGGTACCAGGGGCATCTCATGGGGCCCGCTACTGACCACGGGCCCTCGGGCAGTGCCTGAGTTTCCAAGTGGTCAGTCCGCCCCTGGTTGTGTCACATCAGAAAGTGTCTGCTCTCCTGTAAAGACTGCTGCCAGTGCAGAAGCATTTCCAAGTGGATTTAATTTTTTGTGTGCAGAATTAAAAACCTCAAATGTCTTATTTTTTTAGCTGAAGAAACATTGTGGATATTTTGTAACCTCAGACTGTTAAAAGCCAATTCCAGGCAGAAAAAAGTATCCATTTTATTGGGGCTGTGCCCACACTGCAGCGGTTATTATCTCATTTTGTCCAGGGGAAAGGAGAAACCGTTCTTCTCATCCTCCATTCCGGTGGCAGACAGCACTCCCCCTCGATCTGGTGATGGATTGTCTCCTGGCGTTCTCACATCCACAGCAGGGCTGCTGACTAGAGATGTGCATGATGAATAAATGTGTTTAGTTAAGGCTTCATTTGTTAAGTTAATCATTTTGTTTTGTGATATTTTTGTTATGTTAGAATGATTCATTTTCAGAATTTTTTTCATATATTTGAATTTGTTTCGATATTTGAGTTTGTTTCATATATTCGTTCCAAATTGATTGTTTTTGAAAGTTATTTCAGAAGATTGTCTATATCCATTTTAATGTGTTTGTTATTTCCGGAGATTGCTCATGCGCTTACCGCTGCTAGTCCAACCAGCAAATGAGCTGATTGGACGATATCGACTAGAGTCCATTCCATCCGAAAGACCAAATAAAATTTGTTGATTAATTTGTTATGTTATGATTCAGTATTTCAGATGGATACATTCAGGTTTTTATACCTTACTGTATTTATTGTAATATTTCATATGAAATGTTTTTTTTAACCTAATAAAAAAATATTACTTGCAAAAAAAACCCTAAAATGGATTAGAATCAATTTGGATCATTCATTCGGTTGTTAGGTTTTTTACGTTAACAAAAGGCCCAAACTATCGCATCATGTCATCCAAGTGAAACAAATGAATTCAAATAAATTATTTGTTTAGTTATAATTTATTTCGGATTTCTTGAAATTTGCTACTATTGTCATTCAGAAATTTGGATACATCTGAATCTCCGAATAATATAAATTTTGTCCTAATTTCAATTCGTAACAAAAGGAATTGCACATGTCTACTACTACTACCTACTCTGGTCTTGATGAGATCAGGACCCAAGACTGCTAAAGCAGGGGGGTGCAGAACTTCAGAGACAACATGACCAATCCCACCCGCATTTTTGCCATTTTTACGAGATAATCGATGCAATTCACTTTACCTGTCAGTGATCATGATTTTATGGCTGGTCGGTGTACACACGGCATGTGGGCATTAAAGCCCACTCTCTTCATTGCTGCACATATGCGGTAAATGGGTGGCAAGGGTTTTTTTTTTAATTCTTTGTTTCTGAAGAACCAAGAAGGTTTAAGAAAGGTAACATGTGCAAGCATTTCCCCCTGCAGGTGCAGCATTCTTGCATAGGAAGGCACAATTATCTACTTGGGCTCTGGAAGGTTTTACCCCCTTAATGACCAGGGCATTTTTTTTACTATTCAGCACTGTGCTACTTTAACTGGCAATTGCTCGGTCATGCAACATTGTACCCAAATGAAATTTATATCCTTTTTTTACACAAATCGATTTTTTTGGTGGTATTTGATCTCCACTGTTTTTTTTGTTTTTTTTCTGCAATATAAACAAAAAAATACTAAAAATTAATTTTAAAAAAACCCAATATTTTCTACTTTCTTTTTTAAAACATATCTGATAAAATCAAATTTCTTCATAAGTTTAGGCCAAAATGTATTTTTATTTTTTGCAATATAAACAAAAAAAACCCTAAAAATTAATTTTAAAAAACCCCAATATTTTCTACTTTCTTTTATAAAACATATCCGATAAAATCAAATTTCTTCATAAGTTTAGGCCAAAATGTATTTTTATTTTTTGCAATATAAACAAAAAAATACTAAAAATTAATTTTAAAAAACCCCAATATTTTCTACTTTCTTTTATAAAACATATCCGACAAAATCAAATTTCTTCATAAGTTTAGGCCAAAATGTATTTTTATTTTTTGCAATATAAACAAAAAAATACTAAAAATTAATTTTAAAAAACCCCAATATGTTCTACTTTCTTTTATAAAACATATCCAATAAAATCAAATTCCTTCATAAGTTTAGGGCAAAATGTATTTTTATTTTTTGCAATATAAACAAAAAAAGACTAAAAATGTATTAAAAAAAACAATATTTTCTAGTTTCTTTTATAAAACATATCCAATAAAATCTAATTTCTTCATACGTTTAGGCCAAAATGTATTTTTATTTTTTGCAATATAAACAAAAAAAGCAAAAAATTTATTTAAAAGAACAATATTTTCTACTTTCTTTTATAAAACATATCCAATAAAATGACATTTCTTCATACGTTTATACCATGTCTGGTAAAAAATCCCAAAGTATATATTGGTTTGTGTGAAAGTTATAGCGTCTACATACTGTTGGATATACTGGAATGTATGCAGCTAAATACACTATACAGGTAATGGCGGTGATCAACGATTTATATTGGGACTGTGATAGTGTGGCGGGCAATCTGGTGCTAACAGACACTGGCTGCGAGGGACACTGATACAGTGATCAGATATAATACTGTACCCTGTGACAATGACACTGGCAGGGAAGGGGATAACATCAAGGGGCAATCAAGGGGTTAACTGTGTGCCTAACAAGTGTAATATGTGCTACTTTTACTCACAGATCTGGCTGCTTATTCTCCCTGATCTCAGATTTGATTTCAGGGAGAGGAAATGGCCAGATAGCTGACTGTGCACAGAGTCATGTGTGCTTGTAAACACAGAACTCTGTGCTGTGATTGGCTACAGCCGATTAGCAGGTATGCAGCCAACTTCATTGGTTGAAACCTGCTGACAAACTTGTGCTGTAGCCAATCAGAGTACAGGTAAGCAGGGGGCACGTTCATGTGCACCTGAAACCCAGAAGAAAGGCCGTAACATGTAGTTACATCACCTAGCCTGGCCGTGCCGCCCACAGGAGATGTACTATGGGCAGGTGGCATGTGGTTATACAAGTATAAAACATGCGCAAATAGACAAACAACAATTGCTGGACGAGCGCAAAGAGCTTCTGCATGTCGAGTATATGTCTGAATTTTTTTTTAATGTGTAGTAAGGAAAAGTAATAACAGTAATAAAAGAAAAGAATAAAGAAAGAGGGGAGGAAAAGCCAAAGAAAGACACAACAAACACACTTACGGTGCATCTATGGGTAGGTGGCATGATATGAGATAGAGGGAAGGATACTCTGCTGGGAGGGGGTGGGGAGATAAACCATAAAGCGCATTGGAGCCTTGAATCGCAGCCCACTCAACAGTCTCATATGGTG
The DNA here is from genome assembly GCF_062004578.1 of Staurois parvus. Classification (NCBI taxonomy): domain Eukaryota; kingdom Metazoa; phylum Chordata; class Amphibia; order Anura; family Ranidae; genus Staurois; species Staurois parvus. The sequence goes on along the minus strand of NW_028317950.1, from coordinate 377,303 downwards.
TTTTGTGAGAGAGGGTAGACTAATCGTAACCGTTCGACACCCAGGCCAATTCTGACATTCCTCGCCTACATGTAAAAATCAGCCACACATTTTATTTATATATATATATATATATATATATATATATATATATACACTATATTGCCAATGTTATTGGTCGGCCTACCTTTACACACACATGAACTTTAATGGCATCCCAGTCTTAGTCCATAGGGTTCAATATTGAGTTGGCCCCGCCCTTTGCAGCTATAACAGCTTCAACTCTTCTGGGAAGGTCGTCCACAAGGTTTAGGAGGGTGTCTATGGGAAGGTTTGACCATTCTTCCAGAAGCACATTTTTCTATTTCAATGGTCTTTATTAAATTTTTTAAACAGTATAAACAGAGGCAATAAAACACGCCCACGCAGGGGCTATCAATTGCACAGATAAACAAAATGCAAAATAAAAAAAAAAGGAAAAACAATGCTCTAATGCCAACAGGGCAAAAGGTACGCCCACGCAGGGGCTATCAGTGGCACATAAGGTACAAAACAGTAATGTAACTGATTATAACAATTAAATGCAGCTGTCCAGTCACACCAAAAACAGAGAGAGAGAGAAAAAAGAAAAGAGAGAAAGAAAAAAAAAAAGAAAAAAAAAGGGGGTGGGGGGGGCAAAGAGCAGGGATTCAAGAGCGCCAATACCGAACGCCATTACATCCCCAGACTAGGCGGGGGGAGTGAGGGAAGGGCATATTGCAACCACGGCTCCCATATTTTCAAAAATTTACGTTGGGAGTCGTTGCGGATACTCGACATCTGTTCGTTGAGCATCATAGTGGTCATACGATCCCGCTCCCCCTGAAGAGGGACAAACGGACTCTTCCAGGCCTGCCAGAAGCACATTTTTGAGGTCAGGCACTGATGTCGGACAAGAAGGCCTGGCTCACAGTCTCCACACTAATTCATCCCAAAGGTGTTCTATGGGGTTGAGGTCAGGACTGTGTGCAGGACAGCCAAGTTCCTCCACCCCAAACTCGCTCATCCATGTCTTTATGGACCTTGCTTTCTGCACTGGTGCGTAGTCATGTTGGAACAGGAAGGGGCCATCCCCAAACTCTTCCCACAAAGTTGGGAGCATGAAATTGTCCAAAATGTCTTGATATGCTGACGCCTTAAGAGTTCCCTTCACTGGAACCAAGCCAAGCCCAACCCCTGAAAAACAACCCCACACCATATTCCTCCCTCCACCAAACTTTACACTTGGCACAATGCAGTCAGGCAAATACCGTTCTCCTGGCAACTGCCAAACACAGATACGTCCATCAGATTTCCAGACAGAGAAGCGTGATTGGTCACTCCAGTGAACACGTCTCCACTGCTCTAGAGTCCAGTGGCAGCATGCTTTACACCACTGCATTGGACGCTTTGCATTACACTTGGTGATGTAAGGCTTGGATGCAGCTGCTCGGCCATGGAAACCCATTCCATGAAGCTCTCTATGCACTGTTGTTTTGCTAATCTGAAGGCCACACAAAGTTTGGAGGTCTTTAGCTATTGACTCTGCAGATAGTTGGTGACTTCTGCGCACTGTACGCTTCAGCATGCGCTGACCCCGCTCTGTCATGTGACGTGGCCTACCACTTGGTGGTTGAGTTGCTGTTGTTCCCAGTTGCTTCCACTTTGTTATAATACCACTAACAGTGGAGCGTGGAATATTTAGTAGCCAGGAAATGTCACGGATGGACTTATTGCACAGGTGGCAACCTATCACGGGACCACGCTTGGAGTCACTGAGCTCCTGAGAGCGACCCATTCTTTCACAAATGTTTGTAGAAACAGTCTGCATGCCTAGGGGCTTGATTATACACACCTGTGAACCAAGCCTTATGCAGGCCATAGATGGGGAGAAAACCGGCCAATTTTTCATTAAAAAAATGAAAAATCGGTCGTTCAAGCGGCCGACGTTACCAGGAATGGAAAAAAAATCAGCCGATTTTCATCCCGTCTACAGCCGGCAAAAAGTGTCCCTGCAGAGAGCTCCGCTATTTCTTTGACATTTATAGCGGTTGCAACAATGTATTTATTTGTATCCATTTCGGATACAGATGTTTTTATTCGGAAACAAATAGATACATTGTTGCAACCGCTATAAATGTCAAAGAAATAGCGGAGCTCTCTGCGGGGACACTTTTTGCCGGACTGGAATTCTTCTTCTTCTTCATCCTCTTCTTCTTCTTCATCCTCTTCTCCTTCTTCTTCATCCTCTTCTCCTTCTTCATCCTCTTCTTCTTCTTCATCCTCTTCTTCTTCATCCTCTTCTTCTTCTTCTTCTTCTTCATCCTCTTCTTCTTCTTATCCTCTTCTTCTTCCTCCTTCTTCATCCTCTTCTTCTTCCTCCTTCTTCATCCTCTTCTTCTTCATCCTCCTCTTCATCCTCTTCTTCTTCTTCATCCTCCTCTTCATCTTCTTCTTCATCCTCTTCATCCTCTTCTTCTTCTTCTTCATCCTCTTCTTCTTCCTCTTCATCCTCTTCTTCTTCTTCCTCATCCTCTTCTTCATCCTCTTCTTCTTCCTCTTCCTCTTCTTCATCCTCTTCTTCTTCTTCATCCTCTTCTTCTTCTTTTTCTTCTTCTTCTTCATCCTCTTCTTCTTCATCCTCTTCTTCTTTTTTCTTCTTCACCCTCTTCTTCTTCTTCATCCTCTTCATCCTCTTCTTCTTCATCCTCTTCTTCTTCATCCTCTTCTTCTTCTTCATCCTCTTCTTCTTCCTCTTCTTCCTCTTCTTCTTCTTCCTCTTCTTCTTCCTCCTCTTCTTCATCATCCTCTTCTTCCTCCTCTTCTTCCTCCTCTTCTTCATCCTCTTCTTCATCCTCTTCTTCTTCTTCCTCTTCTTCTTCTTCCTCTTCTTCATCCTCTTCTTCATCCTCTTCTTCATCTTCTTCTTCATCCTCTTCTTCTTCATCATCCACTTCTTCTTCATCCTCCTCTTCTTCTTTATCCTCTTCTTCCTCTTCTTCTTCTTCCTCTTCTTCTTCATCTTCTTCATCCTCTTCTCCTTCTTCTTCTTCTTCTTCTTCATCCTCTTCTTCATCTTCTTCTTCCTCTTCTTCTTCTTCTTCATCTTCTTCATCCTCTTCTCCTTCTTTTTCTTCTTCATCTTGTTATTCCTCTTTTTCTTCTTCTTCCTCTTCTTCTTTTTGTCTTCCTCTTGCAGGTCATGGCTCATGCGCAGATTTTTTTATCGGTAAAAAGATCGGTCAATTTGCCCATAATTGCTGCGAAAATCGTCCAATCGGCAAAATCGGACGATCTTTTTCCAACTTTACCGATAAAAAAAATCTGCCAAAATACAGAAAAACGGCCGAACAATTAACCCACTAACGATCCCAAAATCGGACGATTTTATTTTCAGCCGAAAAATCGGCCGATTTTCGACCCATCTATGGCCTGCATTAGGCTCCCATCACACCAATGTGTTTTTTAGTGCCTTTTGCAGAAACGTGCAGAAGATGCGTTTTTGGAAAGGGTCAGAGACTTTTTTTAACCACTTGCCCTCCAGAGGATTTACCCCCCCTTCCTGACCAGGCCATTTTTGCGTTACAGCTCTGCGTTACTTTAACTGGCAATTGCGCAATTATGCAACACTGCACCCAAATTAAATTTATGGCCTTTTTTTCCCACGAATTTAAAATTTGATCGCCTGTTCGTTTATTTTTTGCGCTATAAAAAAACTTTTTGCTATAAAGCATGTCCAGTGAAAAAAAAAATTTAAAAAATCAAATTTCGTCATTTTACACCAAAATGTATTCTGCTCCATATCTTTGCTAAAAAATAATCCCAATACGTGTAAATTAATTGGTTTACATGAAAGTTATAGCGTTTACAAATGGCGGTATAGATACTGGGATTTTTTTTTTCTGTTTTTACTAGTAATGTCGGCAATCAGCGACTTATAGCGGGACTGCGATGGACATTCTGACACTGAGGGGAACTGACTTGGTGTCACTGACATCCCCAGTGACACCAACACAGTGATCAGTGCTAAAAAAAAAAAGCACTGACACTGGGCAGGAAGGGGTTAAATGAAGGGTGATCAAAGGGTTAACTGTGTGCTGGGAGTGTTTTACTAGGGAGCGGTGCCAGTGGGATTCACTGTGATTGACAGCAGTGTGCACAAGCTGACAGAGAGGAGAACTGCTACTAAACAAAACAGTTCTCCTCTCCCTCGGAGATCCTCTGAAATCACCGGGTGCCAGCAAGTAATTACCGTCCGGGGCCCGGTGATTTTGTGTACTGCTGCCACCAGTACTGTTGTACTGCTGACAACTCATGGGGCCCCCGGGCAATAGGGGATCATGGGGCCCCTGTGTCCTTGCCCAAACTCAAAAAAGCCTATGAAAAAGGTACCAGGGGCATCTCATGGGCCCACTACTGACCCCGGGCCCTCGGGCAGTGCCCGAGTTTTCAAATGGTCAGTCCACCCCTGACTGTCACCCTATAGCAGTATTTCTGCTATAGGGCAGTCGGGAAGCCGTTAAAAGCAAAAAGCTTTTTAGAGTTCAATGGGGAATCCGCTGAAATGCATGGTAGCATGGTTTTGCCATGTTTTGCATTTTTATTCTGCCCAACAACAAAAAAAAAATTCCACCTTAACAAAAAAAAAGAGCTGAACAAAACGCAGTAAAAATGCATGTAGAAAAACGCAAAACAAACTGCAAAAAGCACTGGAGAAAGCATTGAATGCAAAAAGCATATATGTGAACCATGCCTTAGGGTCCATTTAACATGGTTTCCTACGGGACATGTTCACATCTAGGCTTTTTTTTTGAGCTGCTGCATTTTTGGAACGGGTCGGGGACTTTTTTAAGGGTCCTTCACACCTATGCATTTTGCTTTTTGTCTGTTTTGCAGTGCTTTTCGCAGTTCATTTTGCGTTTTGTCTACACTCGTTTTTGACACCTTTTTATCGTGTTTTGTTCAACTCTTTTTTTTTTTTTGGAAAGGGTTAGATACTTTTTTAAAAGCAAAAATCATTGTTTTTGTTACAATAGAGTTCAATGGAGAATCTGTTGAATCTGTTCAATGGAGAATCTGTTGAAATGCATGATAGTGTATCTTTGATGCATTTTGCTTTCAGCGCTATCGCATTTTGAATGACAATTGTGCGGTCATGCAACACTGTACCCTTATGAAATTTTTATCATATTTTTTCACACAAATAGAGCTTTATTTTGGTGGTATTTATTAGTTGCTGGGTGTTTTATTTTTTTGTGCTATAAACATAAAAAGGGCAAAAAATTGGAAAAAAAATGTTTTTCTTTGTATTATAAAATTTTGCAAACAGGTAATTTTTCTCTATCACTGATGTGCGTTGATGAGACTGCACTGATGAGCACGGATAGGCGGCACTGTTTGGCAGCATTGATAGGCGGCACTGATGGGCGGCAGTGCTAGGCATGGATAGGCAGCACTGATGGGCACTGACAGGAGGCATTGCTGGGCAGCACTGATGGGTGCCACTGATGGGTAGCATTGATGGGTGGCAATGATGGGCACAGGTGGGTGGCACTGCAAGGCACAGGTGGGTGGGACTGATGGGTGGCACTTATGGGCACAGGTGGGAGGCACTTATGGGCACAGGTGGGTGGGACTGATGGGTGGCACTGCAGGTCACAGGTGGGTGGCACTGTAGGACACAGGTGGGTGGCACTGCAGGACACTGGTAGGTGGCACTGATGGGCACATGTGGGAGGAACTGATGGGCACAGGTGGGTGGCACTGATGGGTACAGGTGGGCGGCACTGATGGCTACAGGTGGGCGGCACTAATGGGCTTCATTGACAATTGCCGGTCCTCGGCAGTACTTTCCTCATGTTGTGACAGTGTGAGGAAAGTGCAGCTGATAACTGGCAGCTATATTTACCCGGGGATCTGCTGTGTCATTGGACACAGCTGATCACGTGGTAAAAGGCCGCCGTGATTGGCCATTTACCGTATCACATGATCACCCGTGGCGCAGGGGTGTGTGCTCTGGAACAGGGGCGGACTGACCATTTGGAAACAAGGGCACTGCCCGAGGTCAGTAGGGGGCCCCATGAGATGCCCCTGGTACCTTTTTCATAGGCTTTTTTGAGTTTGGGCAAGGACACAGGGGCCCCATGATCCCCTATTGCCCGGAGGCCCCATGAGTTGTCAGTCCGCCCCTGTTCTGGAATGATGTCCATGGACGTCGTCCCAGAAATAGACAACCGGGCTGTAGCCGTCCTTCGACTATAACGTGGTTGGGAACTGGTTAAAGTCCCTGACCCTTTCCAAAAACGCAGCAGCTCAAAAAAGCATCGAGGTGAACATGTTCCATATGAAACCATGCTAAAGGACTGTACTGTGTTTCTGCAAAAAGCACTAAAAAATGCATTGGTGTGAACGGAGCCTAATCGCATGTAAGAAGAGGAGAAAATTGGGGCCATAAGTCCAGGATGTGTCTGCCACCATTAGGGGACCTAGGGATGTGATTGTAGAAAACGTGGTTTATTTAACCAAATCAATTTTTAATATTCTTTCCATTTACAGAAGTTTTATATCTAAATATACTGTAGACACCTTCAGGGGATGGGTTGTAGTTACATTTCTACGGTTCGGTTTTTGCTATGTGACCTAAACCAAGAAAGGGCAAGCGCCGTATCCTCCGATGGGCCAGCGTTATGGAGAAAATAGCCGCTATTGTTGGCTTGTTATTTTAAAGGAAAGAATAAAATGTATGCCTGGAATTATTTTTTAAATATAAATTCAGTCTCTAGCGGATATGTAACGTTTATACAAAGTATGTTTATGCATTATAAATGATGTTTATGCATTGGAATTATTTGAACTTGCGGCAATTACAATTTGTTTTGTCTGATGTAATCCCTTGTTTGCGTCTCCAGGGAAAAGGAGTACACAGAATGTCAGCCTCCTGTACATTTTCCTGGCGGTGATACATTGTTAATTCGAGGATTCTAGATAATATCAATACAAATTGGCCTTTTTTATTTCAATACATGCCCTTTATTTCCTCGCCGGCAGCAAAGTGGGTTTACATGTCGGAAGTTCATTGCCCTTTCCCAAAGTTTACGAAACATCCAATAAGTTTGTGATATTGCTTTTTTTTCTTTTTTTTTTTTTACCATTTTCATCAGCCCTCAGCTTAGCCATCCTTAGTCCCCTTCCACACGCGGTGGGATCTGCTGGAGTCCGCTTGCTCAGTAGGTGGGAATCTGTCCACTGATCCCTACCAACCAGGCAGATGGCTGGACTGTGTCCACTCCACGTATGCAGAGCAGACTCTTACACAGCCCGCTGTCCTCTATGGGCAGTCAGATGTAGAAAGACCGCATGTCCGTTTACACTCACTCGACTGCCATTTAACCCCTTGCCTTTGCAAAAGATTCCCCCCCCCCTTCCTGACCAGACCATTTTTTGCATTGGGGCGCTGCTGACAATTGCGCAGTCATGCAACGCTGCACCCAAATTAAGTTTATGGCCTTTTTTTTTTCCCCATGAATTGAGAATTTGATTGCCTGTTCGTTTATTTTTTGCGCTATAAAGAAAAAGACCAACAATTTTGAGAAAAAAAACAATATTTGATCACCTCTGCAGTTTTTATTTTTTGTGCCAACAATTTTGAAGAAAAAAAATATATATTTTTGACTTTTTGTTAGAAGACATATCCAGTAAAAGAAAATTAAAAATCAAATTTCAGCAAATTTAGGCCAAAATGTATTCTGCTCCATGTCTTTGCTAAAAAAAAAAAAATCCCAATACGTGTAAAGTAATTGGTTTACGTGACAGTTATAGCGTCTACAAATGGTGGTATAGATACGGGGATTTTTTTTTATACTAGTAATGGCAGCGATCAGCAACTTATAGCGGGACTGCGGCGGCCATTCTGACACTGGGGGGAACTGACTTGGTGTCAGTGACATCTCCAGTGACACCAATACAGTAATCAGTGCTAATAAAAAGCATTGACACTGTACTAATAGCACTGGGCAGGAAGGGGTTAACATCTGGGGCAAGCAAAGGGTTAACGGTGTGCTGTGCTTTACTGTGTAAGCATGCTGCTTTGTATGGCTCAGGCTGTGCAGAGCCATACAAAGCAGCGTGCTGGAGCTGAGAGGGTAGAGATCTGTATTGTTTACATACAGACCTCTCCCCTGTCAGTGATACTTGGCGATCGCCAGGTGCCAGCGGGGAATCTCCGGCCGGGACACAGTGATAAATAGCTGAAGCTGCCAATGGTGGAACGGGTAGGGCGCGCGCACCCTGCCCAGAAATTCAAAATCACGTATATATGTGATTTTGCACAGCCCTGCTGCCCCGTAGCAGTATTTCTGCTATAGGGTGGTTGCGAAGCGGCTAATCCGCTCCGCCAGATGAATAGGAAGCTGATCCGTCCGTTTTTCGTGAACAGGATCGGATGTAGGCCACTCCATAGAGTAGACTGGAGGGTCCGGTTCAAACCCAAAACGCTACATTGAATATTTTTCTCCTTGCTAGAGGACAGAAGCATAAACCAAGAGAAGTGAGTAAGGCCACATTCACAAATTGCGTAGCGGGAATGAGCGTCCAAGAGCGTTACACACATCATTTTGCGTGTCTCTTAGGGCCAGTCCATTCACTTGGAAGGTCTGCCCTACGCGTGTTTGTTGCCCCCCAAAAAAAGCTCTTGTTCCTTTTAGGTTGACAAGCTTTGCACCATTTTTATAGACACATTTTGCCTCGCGCCAATCATGGCAGAATCGCGTTGTGTATCTTACAGGTACTTTTATAGCACCAATAATTTACGCAGTGCTGTACGCACACACACACACACACACACACACACATATATATATATATATATATATAGTAAGTAGTACATTCCCATCAGTCCCTACCCCTCAAGGGGTATACAATCTAAGGTCCCTAACTCACATTCATACATACAGATACTAGGGCCAATGTAGACAGGGACCAATTAACCTACCAGCATGTCTTTGGAGTGTAGGAGGAAACCAGAGTACCGGAGGAAATCCACGCAGGCAGAGGGAGAACATGCAAATTCCAGGCAGGTAGTGCCATGGTTGGGATTTGAACCGACGATCTGAGTACTGCCAGGCAGTGGCGTCCCTAGGCAGGTGCGGGGGTTGACACCTATCGCACAGGATGACACCGGACCCGATCCACAAAAAGGTAAGTTTTAAAGCAAGCCGACGATCCCCGCAGGATGGATCGAATCTGCGGACTGAGAATAATGGATCGGAGTCTGATCCATTATGCTCCCCAATTCATCTTGCGGGGATCGTCGGCTTGTTTTAAAACTTAGCTTTTCGTGGGGCTCGTGGAGCAATCAGTTAACCCCTTATAGGTTGCAAGCCGATGATCCCCACAGGATGGATCAGATCTGTGCATTGGAGAGCATAATGGATCGGACTCCAATCCATTATGATTGTCGGAGGGGTGACATTAAGTGTTACCACATCAGGTGCAGGGGTGCATTTACCACAAGGCAAACAAGGCATTTGCCTAGAGCGGCATTTTTCAGGGAGGGGCAGCACTGCCCCTAGGAAGAAGGGACGGAATAAAGGACACATGCAGCATGGGGACCAGGTGGGTTCCGAGAGAGGTTGCAGGTTTCATGACGGTATATGCACAGCCCATCTCTCGTTCCCGAGGATGTCCGGAGCTGTGAAGGTGAGTGTCTTTCTCTCTCTCGCCATGGGGGATGGTGACTGGTGTATGGGGGGCAGTGGAAGGCTCTCTGGGGTGGGGGGCAGGGGTGTTCTTGGTCAATTTCAGGCTCTCTCTGTGGGGGAGGGGCAATTTTTGTGTTGCCTAGGGCAGCACGAAACCTAAATACACCACTGACTGGGTGACACCAACCCTAGGGATGCCCCGGCTGCCAGGCAGAAGTGCTAACCACTTAGCCACTGTTCTGTCTTTGGAGTGTGGGAGGAAACTGGAGTACGCAGAGGACACCCACACACAAGCACAGGGAGAACATGCAAACTCCAAGCAGGTGGTTGGGATTTGAACCAACAACCTGAGTACTGCCAGGCAGAAGTGCTAACCACTTAGCCACTGTTCTGTCTTTGGGGTGTCGTTAGAGAATAATGGCATTCAAACACGCGCAGAGCGCTGTGCTGCGATTGCTGCACAAGTGGGATCGCAGGCGGAAGCGTAGAAATGTGCATAAAATAAAAGTGTAATTTTTTTTTGGGGGGGTGGCTTCAGTTTCTTTTGGGGGGATCTAATTGCTGAATGTTAATGTATCATTTAAAGGAGCCTGTATAATACCCTAAGGTCCCATTCGCACCGCATTCCGGGAATGTGTGAAGAATGCACGTTTCTTCACGCATTTCAAAATACATATAGTGCTTGTAGTGATGTTATTTCGGAATGACACCCCAAAATGCAGCTACCAGATGCTCACTGCTAAAAAAAAAAAAAAAAAAAGTGCAAGAGCTACTCTGGAGTGTTTGGGGAAAAAAAAAAAGCGGCGCGTTGTGCAGCCTAAGGACTCTTCCGCACATGTAGCAATCCCTACTGCTCCTGTAGTGAACAATCCATCTTGTATTCAGGAAATATTTGCCAATCCCAGAGTTTAGGTTTAAGTGAAAGAAAATGCAGAAACCAATACAAACACACAAACCTCGAATACCAAACACATTCCAATACCGGTTTGTACCTAACCCCTCTGGTATTGGCATTTGCATCCCTGTCCCTTCCTTTATACCAGATATAATTGGTACAATCAGCAGGATATTAGAAGTACACATAGGGATTGTTCTTACATACTTCCCCGCAGCATGCAGGGAACATGAGTTTGTATATTGAACGTTATGTCGGAACTCTGGTTAGTAAATAGTAAAAAAAAACAAATAAAATGAAATGAAAGGGAAGCCATGCTGTTTAACTAAATGCACTGCTTCTTGTTATAATCAATCTAACCGCTGATATTTAAGTTCTTTACAGGAAAGCTGTAAGACAAAATATTGGCTTTTCACACAAAAAAAAACAGCTCAAATAGACTATTTATATATAAATGCACAAACATACATCCTATTGCTAAATAAATAAAATATATTTAATTAAATACATTTTTAATATGCCAATATCATTTCAGGAATATTTTTTTAAACGGTGGTGGTGTTAATAATAAATATTATCAATAATAATAATTATTAATAATAATATTATTATTATTATTATTAATACAATTATATTAATTTATAAATAATTATACTCAAATATATCATTATAAAAATATATAAATAATTATGCTCTAATGTTACTTATATAATAATTTATAATTATATTCTAATAAATATTTTTATAATGTTAAAAAACATATTTACATTTCAAATTTAATCTCCAAACACGGAAAGGTTTCTTCACAGTGAGAGCTGTGAAAATGTGGAATAGACTCTCTCAAGAATTGGTTCTGGCCAGCTCAGTGGATTGCTTCAAGAAAGGCCTGGATTCTTTCTTAGATACACAGAATATAACTGGATACTAACAATTATAGGTAAAGTTGATCCAGGGAATATCGGATTGCCTCTCGGGGCATCAGGAAGGAATTTTTGTTCCCAGCACGAGCAAATTGGATCATGCTTTACTGGGGGGGGGGGGGGGTTGCCTTCCTCTGGATCAGCTGTGGGTATAGGATTATAACTTTTTTTTTTCTATGGTTGAACTGGATGGACTTTTGTCTTTTTTCAGCCAGACTAACTATATAACTATATTAAATGTATTTAATGTATTATATTTAATTTGATTAAATTGTGTTAAATTATTTACATATAATTCTAATATAATACATAGTATTATTATTATTATTATTATTTACACTCTAAAATTATTATTATATATTATACAAGTATTAAAATAATTTGAGTATTATTATTTATAAAAAGAATTATCGTAATAATAATTAGCAATTATATTCTAATTAAATATAAATAATTTAATAAACAATGTAATTAATTAAATTAAATGTAATTAATACATTTAATAATAAAATGAATATGTTTTAAAACATTATACAACATATTTATTAGAACATAATTTATACATGGTCTGACCATGATCCCATTATCACGCAATGTTCAGTTCCCTCTAAGTGTCCACGAGCTTCCTCCTGGTATCTTAATGATTCCCTTCTCTCTTTTTCCTCTGTAGTTGAGGATGTTCCGATCCATTCCTTTCGACTACTTTCGGAATAATCTGGGTACAGTCTCTTTGCCACTCTTTGGGAAGCGTATAAAGTGGCTATTAGAGGTCATATCACAGTTAGTGTCTAGACAGCGTAAGGAATGGGACCAATATTGGCAGACTTTGGAACGCAAACTTGAAAGGGTTACAACGCTGTTTAAGCGATCTCCAATGGCTGAGCTCCAATGGCAAGTGGAATTTCTTCGCACAGATCTCAATCTTTGACTGACGAGGCTGATCGCCATTTGCGATGGTGTCGTCAGAAGTTTTACGTGAATGGCAACAAAATAGGGACTATGTTTGCCCCTTGACAACATCATTATACTCTGAAAAGCAGGAAATGTTTGAGAACCTCTAACCCCAGGCATATAGTGGATGACTTTTCTCATCATCTTTTGAAACCTTATGCTGGCTTGGGGGATGCCCCAGCTGATGTCATTGACACGTTCCTTCGGGAGATTCCTTTACCTCATATATCAGACAATCAAAGGGACATGTTGGGCGCTGATATTACACATGACCAGCTTCGGGCAAACGATTCAACCTTTGAAGATGCATAAATGTGGTGGCCCAGATGGCTTTACGCTTCTCTTTTATAAAACATTTAGCAATGTTGTAGTTCCTCTCTTGGCCCAGGTATTCAATCAACTTAAGCGGGATGGTGACCTGACTTCCAAAAATGCTAAAGGCCCAGATTGTGATGATTCCCAAACCAGGGATCATGGTCAAATTATTGCCCTATTTCTCTGTTGAATGTGGATATGAAAATTCTGAGTAAAACTCTGGCCAACAGATTGAATGTGTTAATCCCTACCTTAATTGCTAAAGATCAAGTGGGTTTCGTGCCTTGGCACCTGACGGCCGATAGTATTTGAAGCTCTATTTTAATTAGTCATTTCAGTCAACTGCGGTCCCGGGATCTTATGTTTCTGTCCTTGGATATGACTAAAGCCTTTGATACTCTTTTCCTGGTCTTATTTGCAGAAGGCCTTGCAGAGGTGGGGTGTGGGAAATTATTTTCTTCAAAGGACTTATAGACTTTACAGTATTCCGTCTGCTACGGTCTGTTATCATGAGGTTCAATCCTCTCGGTTTCCAATTAAGGGTGCTACGCATCAGGGTTGTCCCCTGTCTCATCTTCTTTTCATCTTGGCCTTTGAACCCCTCGCTGTTCGCATTCTGCTTCTTCTGGACTTTACGTTTCTCGAATTGGTGGGATTGCATCATAAGATTGCCCTTTTTGTGGACGATATTCTGATGTATCTTTCGTCTCCACTTATTTCTCTCCCCAGTCTCTTATCGCTTTTGACTGATTTAGCTCATCTTTCGGGATTACATGTAAATCCTACTAAGTCTGTGGCTATGAACGTTTCCCTCCTCCAACCGCTTGTGACACACCTTCAATCCCAATTTCCATTTCAATGGACCTCCTCTCTTCCTTATTTGGGAGATAAACTTACACCCTCTTATGATTTGTTGTATCAGGCGAATATTCCTCCTCTGATTTCTCAGCTAACCCAGTTGATCTCTTCTTGGTAGTCCATGTCTCTATCCTGGCTTGGTAGGGCTCAAGTGATTAAAATGACTTATTTCCCAAGCTACTTTATCCTTTTGCTCCCTGTTTGGATTCCACCCCATATTCTCCGTATCTGTCAGGCGCCGGTTGTTCTGCAGCGATGCGCCGGGCGGCGCATGCACAGAACACCGACACACTCTAGCCAGCGGGCAGTGGGACCTGGGCGATCGTGACGGCCGCGCATGCGCACTTGCGATCGCGGACACGCGCCTGGCACCAATGACACTGCAGGGCGCGCTATTTAAACGGGACAGGAGGTATGTCAATTGCCGTTTGGTTTTTATTTGTCCTGTTCCTGTTATCTGATCCTGTGAAGCTTCCTGTTGCCGACCTCTGCTTTGATCTTGACCCTGCTGATTGTCTCCTGCTTGACCCCTGGCTTGACCTGACCATTCTTCTGCCTGATCCTCTGTACCGCGCCGCCCGTTAGTTGCTGAACCCGGCTCGTGACCCTGACCATTCTCTGCCTGCTCCTCCGGTACCTCACTTCCCGCACGTTGCTGACCTGGCCTGCCTGACTACGGCTTACGTTACCCTGACGATCCATCCATCCATCCCGCACGGATCTGTCCCTGTTACCAGGCCTGCCAGCCTCTTCAAGTCAGGTTCCATTTCCCGCACACCCCTGACGGTGCTCTCTACCACTGCCGGACGTACTCAGGGGTCGCGACCTGATCTGTCTGCTCCAAGTCCATCCCCACCATCAGGGGCCCTGGTGAATAAGCAGATTGGGACTTAGACCCCGCGCCCTGAGGAACCCCGTGCTGTGGGCTACTAGAGACACCACCAGGCGGTGCTTGACAGTACCAAACAGCCAAATGTCGGAGCCTGGAAGAGGACCATCCCCATTGGAGGACATATGCCAGCACCTGGCGGCACTAACCCAGGCAGTAAAGACGCTGCAGGAGGGGTATACCCATTTGGAAGGACGGATCCAGACGTTAACTACGTTCGCCCCTGCATCCCAGGACTCGGGTCCCTTATCGTCGGCTGGAAGTCCCCCGGAAACGCTTGCCGAGGCAACGGCCTCTATGCCTGTACCGGAACCTCGTGTGCCAACACCGGAACGGTTCAGTGGGGACCGCACCAAATTCAGGGCCTTCCGCAATGCCTGCCAGCTTTATTTCAGTCTGCAGCCACGGACATTTTCCATGGAATCCATAAAAGTGGGATTTTTTATTTCGCTGCTGCAAGACGAACCCCAGGCCTGGGCCCACCGTTTACTGGAGACCCATCAACCACAGTTGGAGTCGGTATTGACCTTCTTTGAAGCTATGGCACTTCTCTATGTCAACCCACAACGGACAGCATCGGCCGAATCAGCCCTACAGACACTCCGACAGAGTCGCAGGGCAGCCAAAGAATATGCTGCAGAGTTCAGACGTTGGATGGGGTATACGCAGTGGAATGATGCGGCCCTGTGCCACCAGTTCCGCATAGGTTTGTCCGAGCCATTGAAGGATGAATTAGCCAGAGTGGGCATACCAGCCACATTGGAAGACCTCATCGCTCTGGCCATCCAGATTGACCGACGGTTGCTGGAACACAGGATGAAAAAGGTCCGGCCAGGGTCAGAGGCCTACGTGGGTGTTACCCCGCGTCCCAGTGCAGGCCACACTGCCAACTGGGAATTGATACCCGGAGACAGCAGACGCATCTGAACCCATGCAAGTGGGGTTAACTCGTCCCTCATTAACGTTCGAGGAACGCCAGAGATGCCGGCTGAACAATCTTTGCCTGTACTGTGGGGAAGTGGGCCACGTGGTACGTTCCTGCCCAGTAAAATTGGGTAAGTGTGCATCTGTGTTTTCTGCCACATCTTCCACTGCCGTTAATAGTTCTAATTACTTAGCAGTACCGTATTTTCCGGCGTATAAGACGACTGGGCGTCGCTGGACCCCCTACTTTTCCTGTTAAAATATAGGGTTTGAGCTATAATCGCCGTATAAGACTACCCCTCTTCCAACGCACACCAAATAAAAATGAAAAAACATCAGATTTGGTTTCAATATGGTATGGTATTTCAGTATGGTATTCCAATGATGGGGTGCTATTCCTCCCACTGACACCAATGATGAGGCACTACTCCTCCCACTGACACCAATGATGGGGCACTATTTCATCCACTGACACCAATGATGGGGCACTATTCCTCCCACTGATACCAATGATGGGACACTATTCCTCCCACTGACACCAATGATGGTGCCCCATCATTAGTGTCAGTGTGTGAGGAATAGTGCCCCATCATTAGTCAGTGGGAGGAATAGTGCCCCATCATTAGTCAGTGGGAGGAATAGTGCCCCATCATTGGTGTCAGTGGGAAGAATCGTGCCCCATCATTGGTGTCAGTGGGAGGAATAGTGTCCCATCATTAGTGTCAGTGGGAGGTATAGTGTCCCATCATTGGTGTCAGTGGGAGGAATAGTGCCCCATCATTGGTGTCAGTGGGAGGAATAGTGCTCCATCATTGGTGCCAGTGGGAGGAATAGTGTCCCATCATTGGTGTCAGTGGGAGGAATAGTGCTCCATCATTGGTGTCAGTGGGAGGAATAGTGGCCCATCATTGGTATCAGTGGGAGGAATAGCACCCCATCATTGGTATCAGTGGCAGGAATTGCGCCCCATCATTGGTGTCAGTGGGAGGAATAGCGCCCCATCATTGGTATCAGTGGGGAGAATAGTGCCCCATTATTGGTGTCAGTGGGGAGAATAGTGCCCCATCGTTGGTGTCAGTGGGGGAGGAATAATGCCCCATCATTGGTATCAGTGGGGAGAATAGTGCCCCATCGTTGGTATCAGTGGGAGGAATAGTGCCCCATCGTTGGTATCAGTGGGAGGAATAGTGCCCCATCGTTGGTGTCAGTGGGGGAGGAATAGTGCCCCATCATTGGTGTCAGTGGGGAGGAGGAATAGTGCCCCATCATTGGTATCAGTGGGGAGAACAGTGCCTCATCGTTGGTGTCAGTGGGGGAGGAACAGTGCCTCATCGTTGGTGTCAGTGGGGGAGGAACAGTGCCTCATCGTTGGTGTCAGTGTGGAGGAGGAATAGTGCCCCATCGTTAGTGTCAGTGGGGGAGAGGAGCGGCTGCTCCTTCTTCCAGTGCGGCCGCTCGATTTTCGTGGGGCCGCTCGGCTCCGCCTCCTCGCCGGTGATTGGTCGCCTGTGTGCCTTTCCAGTGCTGGCGCCCAATCACCGGTGAGGAGGCGGGGCCGAGCGGCCGCATGACCATCGAGCGGCCAAACTGAAAGAAAGAGCAGCCGTGCTTCCTGGACCGGATCGACGTGGGACCGGAGCCAGGTAAGGTACAGCAGCCCCTCTGTCCACCCCTATACTTAGTGTCCGCTGGAGGAGGAGGGGGGGCGGCGCCCCGCCGCCCCTCGGAAAAGTGCCGCCCTGACACCGGCTCCCACCGGCGTATAAGACGACCCCCGACTTTTCAGAAGATTTTCAGGGGTTGAAAAGTCGTCTTATACGCCAAAAAATACGGTACTTATCTTTTTCCAGCTTCCCGGAAGGACCTTGTCAGAGACGGCAATCATTGATTCCGGGGCCTGTAGCTGCTTTGTAGATCTAGGTTTTGCAGCACAGCATCAGATCCCCCTGCAAACCAAAGAATGTGAATTGAACATCTTTTTGGCCGATGGGTCCCGAATCAAGTCAGGAGTGGTAGACCGGGAGACCCCACTTCTCTGTGCTACAGTGGCGGGTCATCATCAAGAGTTCCTTCATTTGGATGCCATCGCATCCCCTCTGTTTCCAATTATTCTGGGGCTTCCTTGGCTATGGGCACACGACCCCCAGATTAATTGGAAAACCGGTACCCTTCAGTTCAGCTCCCCATACTGTCAGGAGCATTGCTGTCCCCAGGCGCCTTTAGCTCCACGCTCTCTGTTATGGTTGGACACTGACGCAGAACTGACAGAACTCATTCCCCAGGTCTACCACAGCTATCGCGACGTGTTTAGTAAACGAGGAGCGGACAACCTTCCCCCACATAGGACCTATGACTGCCCCATTGACCTGCTTCCAGGATCCGAGGTACCCATCGGCAAATTTTTCCCCTATCGGAGCGAGAGTTAGGGGTACTTAAAGAATATATAGATGAGAATCTCCAGAAGGGGTTCATCTGCCCTTCCACGTCTCCAGCCGGGGCAGGAATTTTCTTCGTTGAGAAGAAGGATAAATCCCTAAGGCCCTGTGTGGACTACAGGGAACTAAATAAGATCACAGTAAAGAACCGTTACACGCTTCCCTTGGTACCAGAACTATTTCAGAGGCTCAGGACAGCATCCATTTTTCCAAAATTAGATCTAAGGGGGGCTTACAATTTGGTCCGCATTCGGGAGGGAGATGAGTGGAAGACAGCCTTCCATACCAGGTTTGGGCATTTCGAGTATTTAGTTATGCCCTTCGGTCTGTGCAATGCCCCAGCCACCTTTCAACACTTCATCAATGATGTGTTCAAAGATTTTTTGGACGTTTTTGTGGTCATCTATTTAGATGACATCCTGATTTTCTCTGCGTCCCTGGAAGAGCATAGAGGTCATGTTGGAAGCGTGTTGGGACGGCTCCGTCAACATGGGCTGTACGCAAAGGCAGAGAAATGCAACTTTGAACAACGCAGCATTTCCTTCCTGGGACTAATCATCTCTACCACGGGAGTAACTATGGACCCCCAAAAGATCTCTGCTATTCTGGAATGGCCAGGGCTGGCCGACAAGAAGGGTGTACAGCGATTCATTGGCTTCACCAATTTTTATAGAAAGTTTATCAAGAACTTTTCAGGCCTCGTGTCCCCCATCACCCAACTCACCAGACAAGGGGTGCGTTTTAGGTGGATACCTGAGGCACAGATGGCCTTCGAGTCCTTGAAGAGGCTGTCCACCGAGGCCCCCATACTGAGCCACCTGGATTCCTTGTTACCCTACATTCTGGAGGTAGACGCGTCTGAGAACGCGGTAGGGGCTGTGCTGTCCCAGAGGAAGGGCGTCAAGGAACTGATGCACCCTCTGGCCTTCTTCTCCAGAAAACTCTCGTCTGCGGAGAAGAATTATGATATTGGGGACCGGGAACGTCTGGCCAACAAGGCAGCATTAGAGGAGTGGAGGTACCTACTGGAAGGAGCCACACACCAAATCCTGATCTTCACTGACCACAAGAACCTGGAGTACCTGAGGTTGGCGAAGCACTTGAGGCCACGTCAGGCTAGATGGGCACTCTTTTTCTCAAGGTTTGTGTTCCACATCACATACAGGCCCGGATCAAAGAACACAAAACCCAACGCGCTCTCGCGTATGTTTCAAGACCCTGAAGAGACCCACCAATTGGACACCATCCTGTCTACAGGGAATGTCCTCGCTCTACAGACCGAGCTACGGTCCCAACTACAGGCTGCGTCCGTGGGGATGCCGAGTCCACCAGAGGTTTTGTTACAAAATAAGGAAGGACTTTTGTGGAAGGAGGGACGGATCATGGTGCCTGAAGAAACCCGTACCTGCAGTCTTTGGCCACTGCCATGATCACCCTCTGGCTGGCCACTTCGGGGTACTGAAGACCCTGGAACTGCTGCAACGTGTGTTCTGGTGGCCCAGCATGACTAAAGATTGTGAAGTGTACGTGAAAACCTGTGCAGAGGAACAAGCCCATCAGGAGCAAGGCCTGGGGTCTGCTACGACCCTTACCAATACCTAAAAGGCCATAGGAGATGATTTCCCTTCGACTTCATCGTGGAGCTCCCACCATCCCAAGATCACACTGCCATTTTTGGGGTTGTGGACCGCCTGTCCAAGATGGCCCATTTCCTGCCTCTGAGAAACACGCCATCAGCTGCGGAGACAGCACAAGTCTTCATGAGGGAAGTGGTGAGACTTCATGGGGTCCCGAAGGACATCGTCTCAGATAGAGGGGTCCAGTTCACCTCTAAATTCTGGAGAGCACTGTGCGAGACCCTGGGAATCAAGCTGTCGTTGTCTTCGGCATATCATCCACAGACCAACGCGCAGACGGAACGCACAAACCAGACCCTGGAGCAGTATCTCAGGTGCTACACCTCCTTCCTTCAGGATGATTGGCTGACTCTCCTGCCACTGGCCGAGTTCGCTTATAACAATGCGAACCACTCTGCTACTCAACAATCTCCGTTCTTCGCCAACTACAGATTCCATCCCACATTTCTACCCAACACGATTCCAGAGAGTCCAGTGCCAGCTACACAGGATATGTTACAGTTCTTCTCAACAAACAACAAGGTCTTACAAGAAGCTATCACAAAGGCCCAAGGAGATAATAAAAAGGCCTTCGACAAGAGGAGGAGAGGCGAACTCGTTCTGCACCCTGGGGACCAGGTCTGGCTAGCCACAACAAATCTGAAAATGTCTTGCCCATTAAGGAAATGAAATTAGGACCAAAAGTCATGGGTTCATTCAGGGTGAAACAAAAAATTAACGAGGTGGCATACGAACTCGTACTTCCCGAATCCTTTAGAATACACCCAGTCTTTCACGTGTCCTTGTTGAAACCCTCGGCACCGGATCCATTCCAGAACCGGAGATCTAGACCTCCGGAGGCCATAAACATTGATGAGGAGATGAGGAAGTGGAATTTGAGGTTGAAGCAATTCTAGATTGCAAGAAGAGGAGAGGCCAGACCCAATTCCTCATTAAATGGAAAGGTTACAGCCCGGAGGAAAACTCATGGGAACCAGCCCAGAACATCCATGCCGCTAGACTATTTCGGGAGTTTTTCCGTAATCACCCACGCAGGAGAGAACAATGGGGCATCCGGCGGCTGCCCGTAGGGGGGGCAATGTCAGGGGTCTGTTGTTCTGCCACGATGCGCCGGGCGGCGCATGCGCAGAACACCGACACACTCTAGCCAGTGAGCAGCAGGACCTGGGCGATCGCGACGGCCGCGCATGCGCACTCGTGATCGCGGACATGCACCTGGCACCAATGACAGCGCAGGGCGCGCTATTTAAACAGGACAGGAGGTATGTCAATTGCCGTTTGGTCTTTATTTGTCCTGTTCCTGTTATCTGATCCTGTGAAGCTTCCTGTTGCCGACCTCTGCTTTGATCTTGACCCTGCTGATTGTCTCCTGCTTGACCCCTGGCTTGACCTGACCATTCTTCTGCCTGATCCTCTGTACCGCGCTGCCTGTTAGTTGCTGAACCCGGCTCGTGACCCTGACCATTCTCTGCCTGCTCCTCCGGTACCTCGCTTCCCGCACGTTGCTGACCTGGCCTGCCTGACTACGCCTTACGTTACCCTGATGATCCATCCATCCCGCACGGATCTGTCTCTGTTACCAGGCCTGCCAGCCTCTTCACGTCGGGTTCCATTTCCCGCACACCCCTGACGGTGCTTTCTACTACTGCCGGACGTACTCAGGGGTTGCGACCTTGTCTCAGTCTGCTCCAAGTTCATCCCCACCATCAGGGGCCCTGGTGAATAAGCAGATTGGGACTTAGACCCTGCGCCCTGAGGAACCCTGTGCTGTGGGCTACTAGAGACACCACCAGGCGGTGCTTGACAGTATCTTACAACGCCAAATTTTACGGTTTGTTTGGGCTTCGGGACATCCTCGTCTGTCTAAACAGTTGCTTTACCGCCTACGTATTCAGGATGGTCTTGGTCTTCCGAACATTCATCATTACTATATTGCGGCCCAAGTTACTCCCCTTATTTAGCTTTTTTCTCACGAAGACTTTGGACACACATTCCCTTCAGCCTTCAGCCTTGCCCTGGCTTCCTCCGTCCTCGTGGCCTAAACTCTTGAAGCCTGTCCTGACTCACTCTTTAAAAATTTGGGACTCATGTAAGTATTGGGCAAGTCTCCTTTCCCCGCACTTACCTCTTTTACAATTATTTGACTGTCTGCTTTTTCCTCCAGGGGATTCTGATAAGATGACCTTCCATTGGTGGATAACTCATGGTTTTACGACTGTTCACTCGTTAATCATGGGTTGAGGTATGCATATGTTTGCGCAGCTTCAAGAGAGTCATGCTATTCCTCCATCGTTATTTGCAATTACGTCATTTTGTTGCACCTTTGATTTGTAGATGGGACTCCCACCGCACTTTTTCTGGTTTTGAATTGCTTTGCAAGGCATCGGCTTCCACTAAAGGTGCCCTCTCTCAAATTTATTTATTGATCTGGAATCATATGGCTGACCCCCTCTACCTGCTTACTGCGTGCAATGGAGTGTGGAGCTTCAAACAGAAATTCCTGCTGTGGATTGGAGGTCTATGTGGCAAGGGGTTTCCTGATGCTCTAGTAACATACCGGCACTGGAGAACTCCTATCAAGTAATTTCGAGATAGTATTAACCCCATCTAGATTAGCTAAATTTATACCAGATTATGAAGTGTTTCCATGGCTGCTCTCTAGAGGGTATGATGCTCCACATTTGGTGGACATGTCCAGTGGCCCGCTGCTTATGGACTAGAGTTTAGAATCTTATTTATTCAGTTACGTCCAAAAACCTTAAAAAGGATCCTGTTGAGGCCTTACTTTTTAAGCCGCTTCGTGCCTACCTTGCAAACCCTGCTCATTGGTCAATTTATTTTTTATGGCTACTAAGCAGACTATTGCCAGTTCTTGGAAGTCCCCTACTCTACAATTTGAGAGGTCCGGTCCAGAATCCAAGGTTTCTTTATCAACAAAAAATTGACGGCGGTGTTGGAGGATAAACATAAGTCTCTCTCTGTTTGGCAACCATGGGTGGATTACCATCTGGTTTCTCGTTTTACAACGAAACTTACTAATCTATGATGCGTTGGGTTTTGCCTCTCCATTTCCCTTATCTGGGGATCGTGTCTCTCGGCTCTCCCCCTAGGTAAACTCTTTTTCTTTGCTAGCCTGTCTCTTTCTTCTCTCTGCTCTTTTTCTTCCTTTTGTTTTCCTGTTTTCTATGGATTGAGGGTCTGGGTTTTTTTTTTTTTTTTTACCCCTTGGACCTCTTTGGATCTACTTGACTCTTTTTTTTTTTTTTCTTTCATATGGTTTGTTTATATTAGACCAATTGTCTATCATTTGTTATTGTAATCTAACAAATGTATGATTCTCAGGGACAATATTGCCTCATGAGGGTTTGGCTCTCCTTGTGTTTTTTCTGTGTTGTATTCTTGCATGCAGCCTTTATATTTCTGAATGTGGTTGTGGGTCTCAAGGCCCTTGTCCTTACACAGTGTTCTCTAGACCCCAACGTGGGTCATATATGTTTATTTCTGTGTTTGTTGTATGATGTTTCTCTACCCTCTATTGTTTATTGTTGCTTTGTATCATACGATTTGTCATGCTTTGTATATTTCTATCGACATGTTTAATAAAAATCTTTGGCAAAAGAATATAATTTATACAATTGTAATATTTATTATATCATTATTAACACTATAAGAGTATTATTGTTTAAAAAATATTCTTATAATTAAATATTATACAATTATTAAAACCATTTATTAAACAATTATACTCTAATAATGATAATTTATAAATATATTCTAATAAATTACTTTTATAATGATTTAATAATTTAAAACATAATTTATTTAATTAAATTACATTTAGATATTAAATTATAAATATAATAATTTTCTAAGAATGTATTAAAATCATTTTTTAACTTTTTAATGTATTATTGTGTGATTTTACTAGATGCAATTCACATGCCTCCCCCCTCGATTATCGAGTCATTATGGACCTGCAGACATAAGACATAAGTTTTAGTCTCATCAGATGCCTCCGAGGGCTTCTGAGTCTTACTCTTCGTTACGCTGCCCCTATATACCGCACAGACCCCCTCCCTCTAGTCCCATCCCTTCTTTTGACTTTCTCTATCCCTGGCCTGTTCCTTTTTTTTCTCCCTTTTTCCCTTCTTTTTTTCAGTTTTTTTTCCTTCAATTGTATTTAGTGTTTGCCCTGTTGTGGGCACTTCCATATACAATTAGTGCATCCAGAGATGGTCTCCCTGAGGCTTAAGGGTTCTTGGTGTCCAAGCACATTAATCCTCTTCATGACTCTTGGATCTGCCATTGTATGCATACTATACTGTTGAGCCTAACTGTTGGTGTGTAGCTGATGGTGGAGGAGTTCGGCGCTGCTCTATGTGGATAGGCAGACAAATAACAGGTCATATGTGTAAAAAAAAAAAAACGATTGAAATTGCGTCTCCTGTGTGTACTCTTAAAAATTTTAAATAAAGAATTAAAAAAAAAATCCCCGGGGGTCCTGTCATGGAAAGTCCTTTATTATTATTTATTAATTTATTATTAAATTCCTGGTATAGGTTGGCAATGCTCAGCTGTAGTCCTGCATTGCTACCTTGTCACACATGGAGACTACAAATGACTAATTGCTTTAGCAAATAAAGGACAGTTATGGTTTATATCTACTTTAAAGTGATTCTAAAACTTTTTTTTTTTTAAGCATAAAATAATAAAGATGTCTATACTTACCTGCTGTGGTTTTGCACAGAGCAGCCTGGATCCTCCTGTTCTCGGGTCTCCTGCAGGTTTTCCTGGCCCCTCCCTCTTCTCAGGTGCCCCCACAGCAAGCATCTTGCTATGGGGGCACCTGCTGCTCCATGTGTCCATTCACACACGGATCTTCAGCTCGGCCCTCTTTCTTCTCGTTGGCTCACTTGTTGTGATTGACAGCAGTGGGAGCCAATGGCTCCCGCTTCTATCTCAGCCAATGAGGGGATAGCCAAGACTCCAGTGCATATCGCTAGATCAAGAGTGGGGGGGTTAGGTGAGTATTATGGAGGGCTGGGGGGGGGGGATCCAGCATAGAGAAGGTTTTTTTTACCTTTATTCACAGATTGCATGATTATATAAAACCTTAATCCTTCAGAACCACTTTAAATTTAACTTCAGCTATTTCTACATCAGCAAGACAGGAAAAGTGGATCGTTACTATTTTTTTTTTCTTTTTCATTTTTGTTCACCAAGCTCCTAGCACATCCTCCTACCCCCCAACCCCCAGAGCCATGGATAAGGGGGTACCACCTGTCCTCCTGTACAGGGCCCAGACCTGCAGGGGGGCCCAGGCAGCTGGGTGAATCGGATGGAGGCAGGAAGGGTGAGCGGGGCAATTACTGGAACCAATCCCCTGTGTGTCTCTCTCTGCAGCAGCTGAAAGCTGGGTTCTTCTCCCCCAACCCCCCCCCCTCCTGGCTATCTTTCAGTTGCTGCAGGGAGAAATGTATAACAGGAGTGCAGCGCTAGGATTCCTATGAAAGGCTAAATCAATAAATATATAATGAATAATAAAATGGCAAATAAGAAAGTTCATAAAAATGAGAAAGTTCATAAAATGATAATGGTGATACAGATCCCAACCGCAGCGATAATTAAGTGCTGTAACGGGATATGCCAGGCGTGTGGTTAACCTCCTTCAGGGTATTATACAGCACAGCAGAGGCTCTTGGGTTGGGTAGGTGGGCAGCTCATCCAGAGGTCCCCTTTAAGGATGGATGGGTCTGCAGCCTGTATTACAGAGACTCTCTCCTCTGGGTACTTGAATGGGCCAGGCTCAAAAGTAGGCTCTGTAAATCAGTAGCTCCATATAGGAGCCAAACAAAAAGAGTTAAGCAGCACTGACCAAAAGTAAAGATGACCGCCGGACCTTCACGAGGCTCCGACGGCGTGACGTCACGGTGTATTGGCTCCTCCTTAAGCCAATTGGTCTCCCTCTGAGGACGTGCATGGTATGAAAAGCTTAAGGAGGAGCCAATACGCCAAGACGTCACGGGAAGGTCCGGCGGCCATCTTTACTTTTGGTCAGTGCTGCTTAACTCTGCAATACTGTCACATTTTTCACCTGATTTTAACCTGAATTTCCATGGAATAAATATATTATATTTTTAAATACTACACTATGGGTACTTTTTTGTTTGGTTCCTATATGGAGCTACTGATTTACAGAGCCTACTTTTGAGCCTGGTCCATTCAAGTACCCAGGAGTCCCAGTAATGCAGGCTGCAGACTCATCCATCCTTAAAGGGGACCTCTGTATGAGCTGACCACCTATCCAACCCAAGAGCCTCTGCTGTGTTGTATAATACCCTGAAGGAGGTTAACCACATGCCTGGCATATCCCGTTCCCTAAAGTGGACCGTGGTGGATATATTTATATGGGCATATTCAATGCGCATCTGGTGAGTGCGCATTCTTACTATACCTTCAAAGCACAAGCACTTAATTATCGCTGCGGTTGGGATCCGTATCACCATTATCATTTTATGAACTTTATAATTTTTATGAACTTTCTTATTTGCTATTTTATTATTCATTATATATTTATTGATTTAGCCTTTCATTTGAATCCTAGCGCTGCACTCCTGTTATACATTTGTTTGAGGTTTTTTCTGGTTACCTTAGTGCAATAGCCGCTTCATCAGGAGCGCTCACTGTGTTTTTACTCTATATTTGCTGCAGAGAGAAACATACAGAGGATCGGTTCCAGTAATTTAACAGCCCCTTCCATTCCTGAATGAACATAATGAGTGATCGGTACCGATCACTCACTGTGTTCATAACTGAAGCATAGTAAACTGTGTTTTTTGTTTTGTGGGGATGGGGGGGCCCTGTTAGGTTGGCTATATGGGGCCCTGTGATTTGAGGGGGGCTCTGTCAGGTTGGCTGTAAGGGGCCCCGTAGTTTCTAACAACAGCCCTGCCTACCCCACACACCCCGCCCCCCTTTAGCAATTTAAAAGCACCAAAAATTTACAGCCAGCTCTTCCACTGTTTTGGCCTAGGCCAGAATAATGACCCCCGTCTACACACAGCCTCCTGTGATGTCCACGTTAGGAGGCTTTGAGGCTGTGCATAACCGACTGCATTCACGGGGCAACGTCAGCAGGATGCCGGCTGCTAGGATCTGGAAGAGACAGCTGGCCTACCAATGAAGTGGCAATGAAGATGGCAGCACAGCATGCAGCGGCTTTCATCAGGTAACAGCAGGACACTCGCTGTGTGGGTACGTACATTTTTTTTAGGTCACCCAAGCCTACAGAATAAGAAAAGGTTATTATTAGTATGAACCCAGGGAGGAAGTAAAGTTCCTTTTTATGCCTAGCCTTAAAGCAAATGGAAACCCCAATTAAATTACATTTGGTTTGCTAAAGCACTATGCATCATAAAATGCCATTCGTAAAATAAATGCCCTAATTTTTTTTCATCCTTTGTTTCTCAGTGCTGCCGATCTCCTGCAGACAAATTACCGAACAAAAG
Organism: Staurois parvus; assembly: GCF_062004578.1. Taxonomy (NCBI): domain Eukaryota; kingdom Metazoa; phylum Chordata; class Amphibia; order Anura; family Ranidae; genus Staurois; species Staurois parvus. The sequence goes on along the minus strand of NW_028317950.1, from coordinate 350,276 downwards.
AACTTCAGGCTTTTATTACAGGAAGGGCACAATTTTCTCTGGTACACATAATACTCAAACACCCACTACAGTGAACAATACTGTATTCTGCTAACTGTATGGGGTTATACCTACAATGATTCAGAATTATTATTCCTTTTTTTTTTAGTTCATATACCTTTTTTGTTCCACATTTACATGCAGGCCAAGCTGTCCTGAAAAAGAGACAATTACAGAGGCTGTAACAAACCATATAACACTGTTGTGGGTGCTTACAATGGTCACATTTTATTTATGTGGTTCACACATTTTTTCCAAAAGAAAAAAACATTTTCTTCAACTGCCTAAAACATGGGTAGCAACGCTTCTGTGCCATTTCACTAATGAATGAACAGCACTGTCGCCCTATTAAAAGGAAAAATAATGGCTCTACTGGCAGGATCAAAAATTTAATTATATTATGTGTTAAAACTAAAGTGTAATGTTACAACACTTCCAGAATTCCTGCCAGTACTTTCAATGGTACTCACAGAATCCCTGCCAGTGCTTCCAATATCCCTGCCGGTACTTCCAATGGTACTCGCAGAATCCCTGCCAGTGCTTCCAATGGTATTTGCAGAATTTATGCCACTACTTCTAATGGTACTCATCCTAATCATTACCAAGAATACTAGAATCCCTGCCAGTACCTCCAATGGCACTTGCAGAGTTCCCACCAGTACTTCTAATATTCCCACAGAATATTTGCCAGTTCTTCCAATGGTACTTATAGAATCCCTACCAGTACCTCCAATGATACTCACAGAATCCCCACCAGTATTTCCAATAGTACTTGCTGAATCATCACTGAGAATTCCAGAATTCCCTTCTAGTACCTCCAATGGCACTTGCAGAATCCCTGCCAGTACCTCCAATATCCCTGCCGGTACTTCCAATGGTATTGGCAGAATGTCTGCCAGTTCTTCTAATGGCACTTATAGAATCCCTGCAGGTGCTTCCAATGGTACTTGCACAATCCATGCAACTACTTTCAATGGTACTCATCCGAATCATTACCAAGAATACAAGAATCCCTGCCAGTAATTCCAATGCTACTTGCAGAATGTCTGCCAGTTCTTCCAATGGTACTTATAGAATCCCTGCCAGTACCTCCAATGATACTCAGAATCCCCACCAGTATTTCCAACAGTACTTGCTGAATCATCACTGGGAATTCCAGAATTCCATTCCAGTACCTCCAATGGCACTTGCAGAATCCCTGACGGTACTTTCAATGGTATTGGCAGAATCTCTGCCAGTTCTTCTAATGGCACTTATAGAATCCCTGCTAGTACCTCCAATGATACTAACAGAATCCATGCCAGTACTTCCAATGGTACAGACAGAATCATCAGTAGTAATTCCCTGCCTGTACTTCCAATGGTACTTGAAGAATCCCTGGCAGTAATTCCAATGGTAATTGCAGAATTCATGCTACAACATCCAATGGCACTCACCTGAATCATTAACAAGAGTTCTAGAATCCCTGCCAGAACCTCCAATGGCACTTTGAGAACACCCACCAGTAGTTCAAATATCCCTACCAGTACTTCCAATGGTACTAGTAGAATCCATGCCAGTACTTCCAATGGTACTCGCAGAATCTTCATTGGTAATTCAAGAATCTCTGCCATCACTTCGATTGGCAACTGCAGAATCCCTACTTCCAGTGGTACTCACCCGAATCATTACCAAGAATTCCAGAATCCCTTCCACTACCTCCAATGGCACTTGCAGAATCCCTGCCAGTACTTCCAATGGTACTGGCGGGGGAATCTGCCAGTACCATGCCATCACTTCCAATTGGTGCTCAAAGAATCCCTGCAAGTACGTCCAATGGTACTGTAAGGGATCCCCGCGGCGCTGGTCCCGGCACAGGCGCAGTGCGCCTCTCTCTGCAGGGACGCGGGCACCAGTTCCTGGCCGACCGCGGCATTCAGGCTTGCGCATGCGCAGTAGGAACCGCGGTCGCGCGCCGGGCACCAATGACAGCGCAGGGCGCGATATTTAAACGGCCCTGAGCTGTCATTCAGTGCCTTCTGGTCTCTTCTGCATACCTGTACCTGTGATCCTGTTTCCTGTAAGTTGCTGACCCGGATTGGACCTGACCCTTGCTGTATTCTCCCACTCTGACCCCTGGCTTGCCTGACCTCTCTCCTGGATGCCCCTTACTAGATCTGACCTCCTGTTGCTGACCTGGCCTGTGACCCGACTATTCTCTGCCCGCTGCTTTGTACCCCACTGTTACCGACCCGGCTTGTCTGACCTTGCACCTGCTCATCCATCCATCCATCCATCCCACCGGGGTCTCCCGACCTCCTCACATCAGGCTCTTCCCCGTGGGAGCCCCTGGCGAATACCCCTACCACTGAAAGGCGTACTCAGGAGCCACGACCTGGTCTCCGGGTAATCCAAGTCCATCCCCACCATCAGGGGCTCTGGTGAACAAGTACCCTGGGGCTTAGACTCCGTGCCCTGGGAGCGCCTAATCAGTGGAGCGCTAGTGGTACCGCCAGGCGGTCCCTTACAGTACCAGAAGGCCATGACTGAGCCTGGAGGAGGGTCCGCCCCGCTGGAAGAGATTTGCAGGCACCTTTCGGCCCTGACACAGGGTATAGCTGCCTTGCAGGACAAGTGCATGCATCTGGAAAACCGCTTCCAGACCCTCTCGGTATCTGATCCTACCCCACAGGCCTCTGACTCTGCGCCTCCAGCTGGAGAGGCTGCTGAGCCGGCCACAGGGGCGTCTGCTTCACCTGCTGTGGCAGAACCCTGAGTACCCTTGCCGGAACGTTTTCGCGGAGACCGCACTCGCTTCCGGTCTTTTCGTGATTCATGCCTCCTGTTTTTTGAGTTACAACCCTGCACCTTCGTGACTGAATCGGTTAAAGTGGGATTTATCATCTCCCTATTACAGGACGAACCCCAGGACTGGGCCCATCGGTTAAGGGAAAACCGTGACCCTCACCTGGGGACGGTAAATGACTTTTTTGGGGCAATGGCCACCTTGTACGATGACCCACAGCGGGCAGCCTCCGCCGAAGCAACGCTATACACGCTTAGACAGGGCCGCAGGGCGGCGGAGGAGTATGCCTCACAATTTAGACGTTGGATGGGGGACACACGCTGGAACGAGGTCGCTCTGCGGCACCAGTTCCGTATGGGTCTTTCAGAATCCCTGAAAGATGAGCTGGCCCGAGTAGGGGTACCCGAGTCCTTAGAAGACCTTATTACGCTGACAATTCAAATCGACCGGAGACTGCGGGAACGCAGATGTGAGAGGTCCGGTCAGGGTCGCGGAAATACATGGGCTCCGGTCCAAGGGCCCGGTCCACTAACCAGACTGAATACTCAGAGCCCACCGTCCGGAGACACTCAGGGACCAATGCAGCTGGGTCTGGCTCGGCCTAAATTATCACCCGAGGAACACCAGCGGAGAAGATCCCTGAACCTCTGCCTTTACTGCGGCGAAGCCGGTCATATGGTGCGATCCTGCCCTCTAAAAATGAGTAAGTCAACCTCTTTTTCTTCCCTTTCTATTGGCAATATCAGTCCCTCCCAGTACTTGGTTGTCCCCCTCTCCTTTCAGCTCCCAGAAAGGATCGTGGAGGTGACAGCCATAGTTGACTCGGGGGCCTGCAGTTGTTTTTTGGATTTAGACTTCGCCCACCGGCAGGAGATTCCCCTTCAGCCCAGAAAGAGGGGTCTTAACATATTTTTGGCAGATGGCTCCCAGATTAAATCTGGAGTGGTTAATCAGGAGACCCCCCTTATCGCCACCACAATCGCCAATCAGCACAAGGAGTTCCTCCGCCTAGATGCCATTGCGTCACCTCTTTTCCCAGTCATTCTGGGGCTCCCTTGGTTGCGGGCCCATAACCCCCAGATTGACTGGGAGACTGGCTCTATACAGTTCCCTTCTCCATACTGTCAGGGACACTGTCGCACATCGGGCCCAGCAACCCCCCAGGTCCTGCTATGCTCTGAAGGGGACTCAGACCTTAAACAGGTTATTCCCGCAGTGTATCATGATTTCTTGGATGTTTTCAGTAAGCGAGGGGCAGAGATCCTGCCCCCCCACCGCCCCTATGACTGTCCCATCGACCTGTTGCCTGGGGCCGAGATTCCTTTTGGGCGGATTTTCCCCCTATCTGAACGTGAATTGGGGACCCTGAAGGAATATATTGAGGATAGTCTCCAAAAGGGATTCATCCGCCCCTCCACGTCACCAGCAGGGGCGGGAATCTTCTTTGTGGAGAAAAAAGACAAATCACTAAGACCCTGCATCGATTATCGTGAATTAAACAAAGTCACGATTAAAAATCGTTACCCTTTGCCCCTGGTCCCAGAGCTATTTCAGAGCCTGAAGTCTGCGGCCGTATTTACTAAATTGGATCTGAGGGGGGCCTATAACCTGGTCCGCATAAGGGAGGGGGATGAGTGGAAGACGGCATTCCGTACCCGGTTTGGGCACTTTGAATACCTGGTCATGCCATTTGGGCTGTGCAATGCCCCAGCCACATTTCAGCATTTCGAGAACGATGTGTTCAGGGATTACCTCGACATTTTTGTAATCGTATACCTAGATGACATACTGATCTTTTCACCCTCGTTGAAGGATCATAGGATACACGTGGCAAAAGTATTAAGGAGGTTGCGCCAGCATGGGTTGTATGCCAAGGCTGACAAGTGCAGCTTTGAGCAGTCTAGCATCACGTTTTTGGGTCTGATTATCTCCACCATGGGGGTCGCGATGGACCCTCAGAAGGTCTCTGCAATTTTGGATTGGCCTGGGCCCACGGATAAAAAGGGTGTACAGCGTTTTGTTGGGTTCGCAAATTTCTATCGGAAATTCATTAGGAACTTCTCGGGTCTGGTCTCCCCCATAACTCAATTAACCAAGCTTGGAACCCGTTTCCGATGGACCCCGGAGGCCCAGGGAGCTTTTGAGGCCCTGAAGAAACTGTTTACTACGGCACCCATTCTGGGCCATCCAGATGCTTCCCTGCCATACATCTTGGAAGTAGATGCGTCAGAGAACGCAGTGGGCTCCATCCTGTCCCAGCAGAGAGGCACCAAAGAACTCCTACATCCAGTAGCGTTCTTTTCCAGGAAGCTTACTCCAGCCGAGAAGAATTATGATATTGGCGATCGTGAATTGTTGGCCATCAAGACGGCATTAGAAGAATGGAGGTACTTGTTGGAAGGTGCCACACACCCTATTCTGATCTTCACCGACCATAAGAACCTCGAGTACCTGAGAACTGCCAAGCGGTTACGCCCACGACAGGCAAGATGGGCACTGTTTTTCTCCAGGTTCACATTTCATATTACTTACAGACCAGGGTCCAAGAACACGAAACCTGATGCGCTGTCACGCATGTTCGAGGACCCCAAGGAAGAACCAACTCCCGATACCATTCTGTCCTCAGGGAATTTCTTGGCCCTCCAGACAGACCTACGGTCAAAGCTGATGGACGCATCCACGGCTATGTCAACCCTTTCTGGGGTGTCCCTCCAGAACAAAGGGGGACTCCTATGGAAGGAGGGGTTGATCGTGGTGCCTGAAGAGGTCCGAACCCAGGTTTTGGGACATTGTCACGACCACCCGATGGCGGGACACTTTGGTCCAGCAAAGACCCTGGAGCTTCTTCAACGTTCTTTTTGGTGGCCGAACATGGCAAGGGACTGCAAACGTTATGTGAATTCCTGCACTCTCTGCCAAAGGAACAAACCTTCAAGGAGCAAGGCTTGGGGACTGCTGCGACCTTTGCCGATCCCCGAACGACCATGGCAGAGGATCGCAATGGACTTTATTGTCGAGCTCCCTCCGTCCCAAGGCCACACCGCCATCCTCGTGGTCATCGTTCGACTATCTAAGATGGCCCACTTCTTGCCATTGAAGAATACCCCGTCAGCATCCGAAACTGCACAAGTTTTTATCCAGGAAGTTGTAAGACTACATGGAGTCCCAGAAGACATTGTATCCGACCGAGGGGTTCAATTTACGTCTAAATTTTGGAGAGCCCTATGCAAGGCATTGGATATCAAGTTATCCCTCTCCTCCGCATTCCACCCGCAGACCAACGGACAAACAGAGAGGACTAACCAGACCCTGGAGCAATACCTGCGTTGTTACACATCCTTCCTATAGGATAACTGGCTATCGCTCTTACCCTTGGCAGAATTTGCCTATAATAACACTAACCATTCAGCAACGGGGCAATACCCGGTTTTTTCGAACTACGGATTTCATCCTGTCTTTCTCCCTGATCTGGTCTCGGAATGCCCAGTTCCAGCAACACAAGACGCACTTGCATTTTTCTCCTCCAACAACAAACTACTGCAGGAGGCCATCGCGAGGGCCCAGGAGGATAACAAGAAGGCGTTTGATAAGAAATGAAGGGGGGACCTGGTGCTGCAGCCTGGGGATAAGGTCTGGTTGGCAACGACAAATTTGAAAATGTTGTGTCCGTCAAGAAAATTGGGACCAAAGTTTGTAGGCCCTTTCTGTGTGAAGCGAATGATCAACGAAGTGGCATATGAGCTCATCCTCCCTGAGACGTTCAAGATCCACCCAGTGTTCCACGTATCCCTGCTGAAACCAGTTGTCCCTGACCCTTTTCCAGATCGAGAGTCCAGACCTCCGGAGGCCATAACTATCGAAGAGCAAGAGGAATTTGAGGTAGAAGCAATCCTGAAGTGCCGAAGGAGGGGGGGTCAGACCCAGTTCCTAATTAAATGGAAGGGTTATGGTCCGGAGGACAACTCCTGGGAACCTACCCAACATGTCCATGCACCTAGGCTTGTCCGGGAGTTTCTTCGTGATCACCCGTGGTGGAGAGATCGGGTGGGCACCCGGAGGTTGCCCGTAGGGGGGGGGCAATGTCACGGATCCCCGCGGCGCTGGTCCCGGCGCAGGCGCAGTGCGTCGCTCTCTGCAGGGATGCGGGCACCAGTTCCTGGCCGACCGCGGCATTCAGGCTTGCGCATGCGCAGTAGGAACCGCGGTCGCGCGCCGGGCACCAATGACAGCGCAGGGCGCGATATTTAAACGGCCCTGAGCTGTCATTCAGTGCCTTCTGGTCTCTTCTGCATACCTGTACCTGTGATCCTGTTTCCTGTAAGTTGCTGACCCGGATTGGACCTGACCCTTGCTGTATTCTAACACTCTGACCCCTGGCTTGCCTGACCTCTCTCCTGGATGCCCCTTACTAGATCTGACCTCCTGTTGCTGACCTGGCGTGTGACCCGACTATTCTCTGCCCGCTGCTTTGTACCGCACCGACCCCACTGTTACTGACCCGGCTTGTCTGACCTTGCACCTGCTCATCCATCCCACCGGGGTCTCCCGACCTCCTCACATCAGGCTCTTCCCCGTGGGAGCCCCTGGCAAATACCCCTACCACTGACAGGCGTACTCAGGAGCCACGACCTGGTCTCCGGGTACTCCAAGTCCATCCCCACCATCAGGGGCTCTGGTGAACAAGTACCCTGGGGCTTAGACTCCGTGCCCTGGGAGCGCCTAATCAGTGGAGCGCTAGTGGTACCGCCAGGCGGTCCCTTACAGGTACTCGCAGAATCTTCACTGGTAATTTAAGAATTTCTGCCATCATTTCCAATGGCACTGCCAGAATCCCTGCCAGTACTTTCAATAGTAGTCACAGATTCCCTTCCAGCACTTCCAATGGTACTCGAAGGATCATCAACAGGAATTTCAGGATCCCTTCCAGTGAAGGGTGCCACACTAAATGGATGAAGTTGAAATTGCTAGTTCACAGGTAATACATTTAGCCAACGTGTTTCTAAGGAAACGCCCCCCCCCCCCCCAATCAGGGCTGTGCTTGTGAATGGTGTTGTGACAGACCTGGAACTGGGAATTGGCTACAAGGACGTCCCTTAAGGTGCTTCTCATTGTAGTGTACTGGCACATAAGTGTGACAAACTTTTCACTTGTTGCTCTTCTACACATGTCTTAGATTGTCTGCAGTACGCCATTCCTTTGCTTTTGGAGAGACAACAGCCCGAGACCTCAACAAGTTGCATTGACACCATGCTGTCACGATCACGGCATTAGACCCCAGACCTTCTCACCAAACTCGTGACCGAAGGACTGGCCGATCCAGACCGTGATGTGACGTGCGTAACAATGCCACACCCAACTGCCCCCTACACAGCTATTTTTCAGCTAGTGGATTTCAATCTGTGCCTGCAGCCTAGATGTGCTTGTTACTGGGTCAGGTTAATTACGCAACTGACCCTGACACACTGCCACCACCCCTTTTTTGTACAGAGAAAGAGGAAACTCTCTTTATCAAATATACACTATAATGGTTGAAAAGTCATCTGTCCAATACGGTCACTGCAGGCCGACTGGGCAGAGGATTAAACAAACACAGTAGCGTCTCTTTAGAGGCAGGAATTCGTAAATTGCAATTAAGCACTTTAGAAACAGTCTAACACTTTCAGAAAGAAAGATTTATTACTAAAAGAGTCAAAGAGGTGCAATAAAATATTTACAGAAAAAGATGTAACTAAGATATATATATATATATACACAAAGAACCATAGCACAGCAAAGAGATAACAGGGAGAAGTTAAAGGGTTAAGTTACTTGCCATTTAAGCCTTTGATGTAAGCTGATCCAAGTTGCAGAGCAAAAGGGTCTCCCCAGGTGGTATTGATGTTACAAATGGGAGATATCTTCAACTTACTCTTTAGGCCTGCTAGCCTCCATCAGTTATTAAACCCTCTAAAGGACAATGTAACCCAGATCATCTTTATTAGATACCGGTCCACAGAGCATTCCAGCATGGGCGGACAAACACATCAGAATCCCAACCAGTACTTAAAATGGCACTCACAGAATCCCTGCCAGTATTTCCAATATTCCTGGCAGTAATTCCATTGGCACTTGCAGAATCCCCACTAGAACTTTCAGAAGTCCTGATTTACTTCCAATCGTACTTGCAGAATCCTTGCCAGTACTTTTAAAGGGACTCATAGAATCCACACTGGAACTACCAGAAACCTTGATGTATTTCCAATGGTAGTTTCAGAATCCCTGCCAGTACTTCCAGTGAAACTCGCAGAATCCCTGCCAAGACTTTGAGTTCCCTGAAAAACCATTGGGCAAGTCTTCCTGGCCCAAAGGGTTTTTCAGCTCCAGTCTTTGAAGTGGCTGGGGCTGTGTCTTCAAATCAGCTGCCTGTGAATAAGACCTATAAGGACCCATTCACACCTAAGTTCTTTGTAGCTCAAATCTCCAAGTTGCTCAACATCCATAATCCTATTTATTTCCAATATATTTCAATAGTGACTGTTCACAATGCGAGTTTAATGCCTGAAGGGCCAAAAGCTATATGTGCTATTTTGAGGCAGAGTTGTCCATTTTTGGTCCCATAGACTTCAGGTGTCATTTTTTTTTTTTTTTTTCAGGCGTAAGTGCTTTTCATCGGTAAATCTCCTGAAGTACATGGGGCCAAAAACACTCAAATATGCCTCAAAAATAGATTTTGGGGCTGCAGATGTTGCTTGCAAATATGAACGGCCTGCACTGAAGTACAATGGAACTACTGAAGCTTGAATGCATACACTATGTTGCCAAAAGTATTGGGATGCCTGCCTTTCCACGCACATGAAGTTTAATGGCATCCCGGTCTTAGTCTGTAGGGTTCAATGTTGAGTTGGCCCACCCTTTGCAGCTATAACAGCTTCAACTCTTCTGGGAAGGCTGTCCACAAAGTTTAGGAGGGTGTCTATGGGAAGGCTTGACCATTCTTCTAGAAGCACATTTGTGAGGTCAGGCACTGATGTCAGACGAGAAGGCCTGGCTCACAGTCTCCATTCTAATTCATCCCAAAGGTGTTCTATGGGGTTGAGGTCAGGACTCTGTGCAGGCCAGTCAAGATCTCCACCCCAAACTTGCTCATCCATGTCTTTATGGACCTTGCTTTGTGCGCAGTCATGTTGGAACAGGAAAGTGCCATCCCCAAACTCTTCCCACAAAGTTTGGAGCATGAAATTGTCCAAAATGTCTTGTTATGCTGACGCCTTAAGAGTTCCCTTCACTGGATGTTTCACCTTCACTCCAATGTTTGAAAACCAACCCCACACCATAATTCTACCTCCACCAAACTTTACACTTGGCACAATGCAGTCAGGCAAGTACCGTTCTTCTGGCAAACACCAAACCCAGACACATCCATCGGATTGCCAGACAGAGAAGCGTGATTCGTCACTGCAGAGAATACATCTCCACTGCTCTAGAGTTCAGTGGCAGTGTGCTTTACACCACTGCATCCGACTCTTTGCATTGCACTATTGACTCTGCAGACAGTTGGTGACTTCTGCGCACTGTGCGCTTCAGCATGCGCTGACCCTGCTCTGTCATTTTACGTGGCCTACCATTTGGTTGCTGAGTTGCTGTTGTTCCCAGTTGCTTCCACTTTGTTAGAATCCCACTAACAGTTGAGCGTGGAATATTTGGTAGTAAGGAAATGTCATGGATGGACTTATTGCACAGGTGACAACATATCACGGGACCACGCTTGAATTCACGGAGTTCCTGATAGCGACACATTCTATCACAAATGTTTGTAGAAGCAGTCTGCATGCCTAGATCCTTGATTTTATTCACATGTGGCCATTGAGGTGATTGGAACACCTGAATCACATGATTTGGAGGGCTGGCCCAATACTTTTGGAAATATAGGGTATGTAAAACTCTTGAAATATGCTTCTAAAATTCTCATACACACAGAAAAATGCTTAAATAAAACTCCCTGAAAATCGCGCTGCTCAGGTGTGAATCCAGCCTAATGCTAAAGCATGCTACATGTTGCTGCTGACACAGATTGTCTCAGTATTCTCTCATCTTCTGCCTTCTTCATTGCTGACCTACACTTTCTGTCTACCCTTTGCTTGCTCTCCTGTCTCCTGCCTAGTTTACAGCTTACTCAATGCCAACCTGAAATGTTACCGCTTTCCACCTGCTTGACAGCGACTGCAATCTGGTCTCCTGCCTTTGCACTGTAGCTCTCCTGTACCTGCTACCCCCTGGTGGGCAATCCCAGGGGCCACATCCTGGTTCCAGTTTCAGCAAAGCAATCCAGGGACCGCTAGGATTTATGACCCATACCCACCATCCAGCGCTCTGGTGAAGACCAACTGGTATGTAGATTCCATGCCTTGGGAGTACCCACATTACCTTTGTAGTGTTGCCTATGGTTCTACTTAACCGGAGCTGCAAAACGAGAGCAATAATTCTAGCACCAGACTTCCTGTGCAACTCTAAACTGGTAGCATGTAAAGGCTTTTGAGGCATTGTCTATGGAGATTTTTAGGTACTGTAGTTTGATGCTGTTCTACAGGCGTACACAATTTACTTGGCGTAACATCATCTTTTGTATTTCACCAAAAATGGGTATTATACACCGTGTTCCAAATTATTATGCAAATTCTATTTGTGTCACAAAGATTAAATATTTTGTTTTTCAGTTTAACTCATGGATGGCATTGTGTCTCAGGGCTCTTTTGATCACTGAAAAAATCTCGGACACCTGTGATAATTAGATTGGCCGGTGAGCCCAATTTAAGGAAAAACTACTAAAGGACGGCATTCCACATTATTGAGCACCATTTTCAAGCAATATGGGGAAGAAAAAGGATCTCTCTGCTGCCGAAAAGAGTGAAATAGTTCAATGCCTTGGACGAGGTATGAAAACATTAGATATTTCACGAAAACTTAAGCGTGATCATCGCACTATTAAGAGATTTGTGGCTGATTCAGAGCACAGACGGGTTCGTGCAGATAAAGGCACATTGAGGAAGATTTCTGCCAGATCCATGCATCAGATCAAGAGAGCAGCTACTAAAATACCATTACATAGCAGCAAACAGATATTTGAAGCTGCTGGTGCCTCTGGAGTCCCACGGACATCAAGGTGTAGAGTCCTCCAGAGTCTTGCAACTATGCATAAACCTTCTATTCGGCCACTACTAACCAATGCTCACAAGCAGAAACAGGTGCATTGGGCAAAAAAATACATGAAGACTAATTTTCAAACAGTCCTGTTCACTGATGAGTACTGTGCAACCCTGGATGGTCCAGATGGATAGAGTAGTGGATGGTTGTTGGACGGCCACCCTGTTCCAACAAGGTTGCGACATCAGCAAGGTGGTGGTGGAGTCATGTTTTGGGCTGGAATCATGGGAACAGAGCTGGTCGGTCCCTTTAGGGTCCCTGAAGGTGTAAAGATGACCTCTGCAAAGTATGTGGAGTTTATGACTGACCACTTTCTTCCCTGGTACAGAAAGAAGAACTATGCTTTCCGTAATAAAATCATCTTCATGCATGACAATGCACCATCTCATGCTGCAAAGAATACCTCTGCATCAATGGCTGTTATGGGAATAAAAGGAGAGAAAGTCATGTGTGGCCTCCATCCTCCCCTGACCTCAATCCTATTGAGAACCTTTGGAGCATCCTCAAGCAAAAGATCTATGAGGGTGGGAGGCAGTTTACATCCAAACAGCAGCTCTGGGAGGCTATTCTGACATCTTGCAAACAAATTCAAGCAGAAACTGTCCAAAAACTCACAAGTTCAATGGATGCAAGACTTGTGAAGCTGCTATCAAATAAGGGGTCCTATGTTACAATGTAACGTGACCTGTTAAAATGTTTAGAAAGTTAAAATGTTGTTAAAAGTTTGACTGAAATAGCTTTTGATTTCAGTAAATATGCTGCAAACACAACAAATGACAATTTTCAGTTCTTTACAACCTATAAAGTGTTTTGAAACTTAATGTGCGTAATAATTTGGAACAGTGCATTGGAAGTTTTTTATGTCTAACAAAAATCCTGTTATCATTAGGAGGTTTGTTCAATAAAATTTGAATTGTACTATTAATAGTTGATAACATGAGAATTATGCTGACTGTTATTTACATCAATTATTTAGGTAAATGAGAAAAATATCATTTGCATAATAATTTGGAACACGGTGTATTGTGTTGATGATGATTTTTACATATGGGAGAGGAAGGTCCAAATTGGCTGGTAGGCAAGTAAAGTATATGGGATAGGATAGAATCTATACAGTACATTTCAAAAATGGCATCTGGAAAAAAAAAGTACCATCAGAACCTGTACAGGCAGCTAGAACATTCTCTAGCATGGCCATCTTAATAGCATCATGGGCCCCTGGGCAAAGTAATGCACTGGGGTCCCAACCAGCCTACCCCAATTTACGCATCTACTCTCAAAAATTAAAATATAAATAGCTGATAGAATAAAAAAAGAAACTTATTAGTACTTTTAATTAAATCATTTTTAAACAATAAGAAAACATGCCATAAATCAGAGACTAATCAACACAAAGGGCACATTACAGGGAAGAGGCAGAAGGGCACAGTACGGTGGGGGGATATCGGGAAGGCACAGTACAGATTCTGGGATAGCCATCCCAGGACAGTTGGTTAAAATCATGACTGTCCCAGCAAATCCGGGACAGTTGGCAATACGATGTAATGCAGATTTATCATGGGGTCCCCAATGCACCTGGGGCTCCTGGGCAGTGCCCATTCATTGAGACAGCCCTGTTCGTATCAAGTCGTGAAACTAAATCTGAAGGTTACAGCTGATTCTTTATATGGAGAGGCTTTCTTGGAAAATAAATCTGGAAGACTTTGTAGAGTTTTTATATTAATTATGCTATTATATTGGATAGACCAAGGAAATCAGTAATTTTCCACAACTCAGAGGATTGAGTGTCTTTTAATATTATCTGTGGCTTCAACAATAATTACTAATTGCGTAACCTTTCTTGTATTATTTTATGCCCTTTTTTCAAATGCTTGTTACACATATGATGTGGGAGTTGAAGCTGGATGGTGAACATAGTGAAGTACATACTTAAAGTTGATGAAAGCATTCAAGGATATTAGCAAAGATCCTGCATACAGATCCGATAAGTACTACGCCTAAAGGGAAAAAAAAGGGAATATACTTTTACCAGTCTTCTATTTGTTCATGAAACCTACTATTTCTCTGTCTTTGGGGACATTCCCACATGGAAGAAAAATATATTTGAAATATATTTTAAAAATATTCTATCCAAATATATTGACATATATTTGAAATACTACAATTTTGGCCATATTCAATATATATATATATATATATATATATATATATATATTGCATGATGAAATGCTTTTTTTTATATATTACAAAATATATGAAAAATATTTTTAAAACTATATATCTTTAAATATATTCTTTTGATTGTTTTTAACCTATAAAAAAGTTATTTTAACATATATTTTTACATATATTTGTAAATGCATTCCAAAAATGTACATTAAATGTATTGTTAAAGACATACAGTATATTTGAAAATGTATTTTTATAAATATTTTTCATATATTTTGTAATTAAAATGCATTTCAACATACAGTGTGTATATGTATATATATATATATATATATATATATATATATATTTTTTTTTTTTTTTTTTTTTTTTTAAATATATTGAATATGGCCAAAATTGTAGTATTTCAAATATATATGAATATATTTGGGAAGAATATTTTTAAAATATATTTAAAATGTATTTTTCTTCCATGTGGGTTGTATGTCTGGGTAATGGGTAATCAAGCAAGTTATCATCTTATGAATGCTTCAGGCCTCAGTGCGCCGTAGCATGGAAGCTATCAGCCTGTGGCACTGCTGAGATGTTATGGAAGACCAGGATGCTTCAATAGCTGCCTTCAGCTCTTCTGCATTGTTCGGTCTCATGTCTCTCATCTTTCTCTTGGCAATGCCCCATAGATTCTCTATGGGGTTCAGGTCAGGCGAGTTTGCTGGCCAATCAAGCACAGTAATCCCACGGTCATTGAACCAGGTTTTGATGCTTTTGGCAGTGTGGGCAGGTGCCAAGTCCTGCTGGAAAATGAAGTCAGCATCCCCATAAAGCTCGTCTGCGGAAGGAAGCATGAAGTGCTCCAAAATCTCCTGGTAGATGGCTGCATTGACCCTGGACTTAATGAAGCACAGTGGACCAACACCAGCAGATGACATGGCTCCCCAAATCAACACAGACTGTGGAAACTTCACACTGGACTTCAAGCATCTTGCAGTGTGTGCCTCTCCATTCTTCCTCCATACTCTGGGTCCTTGGTTTCCAAATGAGATGCAAAAGTTGCTCTCATCAGAAAAGAGGACTTTGGACCACTGAGCAACACACCAGGTCTGTTTTTCTTTAGCCCAGGTAAGACGCTTCTGACGTTTGTTATTCAGGAGCGGCTTGACAAGAGGAATACGACATTTGAAGCCCAGGATCCATCTGTGTGTGGTGGCTCTTGATGCACCGATTCCAGCCACAGTCCACTCCTTGTGAAAGTCCCCAACACTTTTGAATGGCCTTTTCCTGACAATCCTCTCCAGGCTGCGGTCATCCCTGCTGCTTGTGCACCTTTTTCTTCCACACTTTTCCCTTCCACATAACTTTCTATTAATGTGCTTTGATACAGCACTTTGGGAACATCCAACTTCTTTTGCAATTACCTTTTGAGGCTTTCCCTCCTTATGGCGGGTGTCAATGATGGTTTTCTGCACAACTGTCAGGTCAGCAGTCTTTCCCATAATTAGGATTCCTACTGAACCAGACTGAGAGACCATTTAAAGGCTCAGGAACCCTTTGCAGGAGTTATGGCTTAATTAGCTGATTAGAGTGGGACACTTTGAGCCTAGAATATTGCACCTTTTCACAATATTCTCATTCTCATTGTGGATTTGGGGTTTTCATGAGCTGTAAGCCATAATCATCACAATTATGACAAATCACTGCTTGAACTATCTTGCTTTGCATGTAATGAGTCTAGCTCATATATTAGTTTCACCTTTTAAGTTGCATTACTGAAATAAATTAACTTTTGCACGATATTCTAATTTTTCGAGTTTCACCTGTACATTGCAAAGATTTTAACAAATTTTGAAGCAGATTCCTACCTTTTGGTATTCTGAAGATTGTTTCTCCAGGTTTATTCTGATTAGAAAAGCTGCATTGTCTGCATCCCTTTAGAAGCATTTAACCCTTAGGGAGTATCTCACAAAATTGAAACTCCTATTGCAGGGGATGCCTTAAATCTGACTCGTATCTTAGGCTACTTTCACACTGAGGAGTATTTCAAGCGTTTTTGCGTTTAAAAAAAGCGAATGAAAAGCTCAAGAAAACTGCTTCCCTGTTTATGTGAATGTATATCTATGTATGTTTTCACACTGAGGCGTTGCGCTTGCGGGACGGTGTAAGAACTCCTGCTTGCAACATTTTTGGGGCATGTTTTGGGAGTTAAAAAAAACGCCTATTCCCATTGAAATCAATGGAAAACACCTGAAAAACGTCTAAAAAACACCTCTGAGAAGCATTTTTGGTGCAGTTTTAAGTCATGTGTCCTTTAACCACTTCAAGTCCGGACACTTTCACCCCCTTCTATTCCAGGCAAATGTTCAGCTTTCAGAGCTATCACACTTTGAATAAGAATTGTGCAGTCATGCAACACTGTACCCGTATAAAATTTCTAGCAATTTTTTGAGACAGATAAAACTTTATTTTGGTGGTATTTATTCACCACTGGGATTTGTATTATCTTGCTATATAAATGAAAAAGACTAAAAATTTTTTTTTTTAAAAAGTGTTTTTCTTATAAAATGTTGCAGATAAATAATCTTTCTTCATAAATCTTGGCCAAAATGTATTCACCTATCTTTTTATAAAATAAAAAAATGCAGCGCAACAATATATACACAAATATGGTGCTAACAATATAATACGTGCAAATGAAGAAAAAAAACAAAACAAAAAACTGTGCTTGTGAAAATCAATGTGCACTATACCAAATGTCTTACCTAAACACACATAAAAGACCCCATAAACTGCACATAATCGATGCTATAAACTAATTGTGCACACAAATAAAATGTCCTTAATAGTGAACTGTCCCTTTAAATCTTGAATATCAGCATGTGGACTTATGTGGTGTATATCCTATAAATCATGATCCACATACACCAACTAAAAGTGTCATCCGAATACGGTCTCAAAAAATGGTGAACCGTCCCTTTAAATCCACTGTATTACAAATAGACCAGTGTAACGCACTACTGTATACACGTGTATGGTGCTCCTGTGTCACTCCTTAGTGCTCATCCACTTCCAACACTATGTTGCGCTCACCTCCATGTTTGACCCGTAATGCCAGGTCAAACTGCGCTTTCCCCTTTAACCCGGCAGGATATACTGGTACACAGATCTTCACCACCGTTAGCCAGCACTTTTAAACATCTCCAGATCGCTCCACATCCATGTGAAAAGAATGCTCAATATAGTGTAGTATTGCCACTCAAAAAACATTATTATTATTATACGGGATTTATATAGCGCCAGCAGTTTGCGCAGCACTTTACAAAATGAAGGCAGACATTACAGTTTCAAAACAATTTGGCACAAGAGGAAACAGAGGGCCCTGCTCGTTAGAGCTTACAACCTAGGAGGAAGGGTTGAGTGATACAAAAGGTAATATCTGTGGGGGGGATGAGCTGATGGAGGAAATAAATGGCGGTTTACTAGGTAGAAGCCGGATAAACTTCTTTAAAGAGAGAGGTTTTCAGGGATCATCTAAAGGTGGATAGATTAGGAGACAGCTGGACAGATTGGGGTAGAGAGTTCCATAGGACAGGAAAAGCTTGGGAGAAGTCCTGGAGGCAGGCATGGGAGGAGGTGACACGGGAACTAGAAAGCAGAAGGTCTTGGGAAGGTGGAAGAGAGCGGTTTGGTTGATATCTTGAGACCAGGTTGGTGATGTAGCTGGGGGCAGAGTTGTGGATGGCTTTGTAAGTTGTTGTTAGTATTTTGAATTTTATTCGTTGAGCGAGTGGAAGCCAGTGGAGGGATTGGCAGAGAGGGGTAGCAGACACTGAACGGTTGGTAAGGTGGATGAGCCTGGCAGCAGTATTCATGATTGACTGGAGGGGGGATAGCCTATGTAAAGGTAAACCAATGAGGAGGGAGTTGCAGTAATCGAGTTGAGAGATAACCAGGGAGTGAATTAGGAGCTTTGTGGTGTTATTGGTTAAAAAGGGGAGTATTCTGGAGCTGTTGCCGAAGTTGAGGCGGAATGATTTGGACCGGGATTGGATGTGGGCCTGAAAGGATAGTTCAGAATCCAGGGTTACCCCTAGCACCTTGGCATGCAGGGATGGGTTGATAGTTGTGCTATTGATCCTGACTGAGAAATCAGGGGAAGGGGCACATGGGGGAGGAAATATTATGAGCTCAGTTTTGAATAGATTGATTTTTAGGAAGTGGTGTGATATCCAAGTTGATATGTCTGTTAGTAAATTGGTGATACATGTGGAAACTGATGGGGTGAGCTGAGGAGTAGAGAGATAGATTTGTGTGTCATCAGCATAGAAATGGTATTGGAAACCATGGGAAGCTATCAGCTGACCCAAGGAAGAAGTGTAGATTGAGAATAGGAGAGGTCCAAGAACAGAACCTTGGGGAACCCCGACAGTAAGAGGAGTAGGAGAGGTGGAAGTAGAGTTGTAAGTGACACTGAAGGTGCGGTGAGATAGGTAAGATTCAAACCAACGGAGAGTATAGTCACAGAGACCAAGTAAATAGAGTTTTTGAGGAGGAGGGGGGTGGCTAACTGTGTAAAAGGCAGTGGAGAGGTCCAAGAGTAAGAATACGGAATAGTGACCATTGGTTTTAGCAGTTAGTAAGTCGTTTGTGAGTTTTAGGAGAGCAGTTTCTGTGGAGAGTTGTGGGCAAAATCCAGACTGAAGGGGATTGAGAAGGTTATTTTCAATAAGGTGGCAGCTCAACCGGTTGTAGACTAGGCGTTCAAGGAGTTTGGAGGCAAAAGAGAGTAAGGAGATGGATCTTAGGTTGCCAAGATTGGCGGGGTCCTGTGAGGATTTTTTAAGTATGCCTTTATTTAAAGCAATCTTGTAAAACTCCCATTAAAATGTGTCCTCCTGGGACACTACAGGATTAAAAACTCACTACAGTGTTTGCTGTAAGAAGTGTGCTGAAATCCCTTTTCCAAAATGGCGGCACGTGCACTTCTGGTTTGCGGTCTGACGTCATCGGCGTACACTACAAGTTACATCACGTCACGTGACTTCATCAGGAGTAGCTACTCCTGATGAAGTCACGTGACATGACGTAACGCATAGCGTATGCCGATGACGTCAGGCCCGAATGACCGGTAAATATGGGGGTGGGGTTACCCGGTGACGTCAGTACCCCATATTCATGCGCATGGGGGGCTGGGATCTGGGGCCCCCGTGTTAAAGGGGGCGTCCAGACTCCAATAAGCCCCCTGCCTGCAGAACCTCACAACCACCGCCCAGGGTTGTGGGAAAGTGACCCTTGTCCCCATCAACAAAGCATTCCCCCCCTCCCATGTTGAGGGCATGTGGCCTGGTATGGTAGGCTTGCCAGGCTGCATACTCAGATAAGGGTCTGGTATGGAATTTGGGGGGAACTCCACACCATTTTTAAAAAAAACATTTGGCATAGGGTACCCCTTTAAAAACCCAAAGGGTTCTGTTTTTTTTCAGAATTTTTTATTGCAATTATTTTGTTTACATTCAGCTGTTGTTGGGGGAAACCCACTGACAACTGATGAGTCATTGATTGTTAAGGATGTGGCAGGCCCACTCCTTAACCATTAGCCGTTTGGCGGCTTCAGATGTGTATCTGCATTCCGGGTGCACGCCATTTGGCGTGCTCCCGCACATGCGCCGTTTGCGCTAGTGCAGAGCGGCGCAGCAGTGCGATCTGTCATCGGCCGTGCACCTCGGACACGGCCGATGACAGATCCGAGTACCGGCTCCCGTTGCTGGTACCATGTGACCTGCTGTGACCAATCACAGCAGGTCACATGACAGTTGTATACAATGGATGGCTTCATTCATGATGCCATCCATTGTATACTAGTGCCTAGCTGTGAATGGTCACAGCTAATCACATGCACATGTCATGTGATTAGCTGTGACCAAATCACAGATAAGCACAAAAAAAAAAAAAAAAGCTGAATGAATCGATTTCATTCAGGTAAATGCTTGCTTATAGCAAAGTAATTCTTTGCTATAAGCAAATTGTGTAAAAAAAAAAAAAAAATACTGATCACTTCCCCAAAGTAGTACAATGTTACTATGGTAACACTGTACTATTTTGGTCATAGTAAAATATGAAAAAAAAATCTTAAAAAAAATAAAAAAAAATGTAATAAAAAATTAAATATAATAAAAAAATAAAAAAAAATAAAAAAAAATATATATATATATATTTTTTTCATACTGTCACCAGTCAGTGTCCCTGTTCACCGCCATGCCAGTTATATGATGACGCTGTACTGCACTGGTGACAGTATGTAAAAAAAAAATAGTGAAAATAATTTTTTTCATTTTTTCATTTTCCGAAAAATTATGACAAAAAAATACAACTTCAAAAAACTCGCCATGCCTCTTATGAAGTACATCGCACTGTCTACTCTGCAAAAAGGGGTCATTTGGGGATATCTGTACTATTCTGACATTCTTGGACCTCAAGAAATTAGATTGGCCGACAGTACTTCAGGATTGATCAATTTTCAGATCTATACCATAGTTTGTGAACTCTATAACTTTCCTAAAAACTAAAAAATACATCCTAATTTGGGTTATTTTCACCAAAGACATGTAGCAGAATACATCTCGGCCTAAATTTATGAAGAACAATTATTTATTTGTAAACTTTTATAACAGAAACAAAGAAAAATGTGGGTTTTTTTTCAAAATTTTTGGTCTTTTTTTGTTAATTTAGCAAAAAATAAAAACCCCAGTGGTGATTAAATACCACCAAAAGAAAGCTCTAGTTGTGTGAAGAAAATGATAAAATTTTAGTTTGGGTACAGTGTTGTATGACCGCGCAATTGTCATTCAAAGTGTGAGAGCGCTGAAACCTGAAAAATGGCCTGGGCAGGAAGATGTAAAATTGCACGGTATTGAAACGGTTAATAACCAGTTTTTCTTCACACAGAATTCAGATTGGTCGGTAAATTTGCGATCAATCCAAATTTTAATCGTTCCGAAATTTTGTAATCTGTTAGAAAATGAATAAACAAAACGAAACTAAAAGAATTCCGAAACTAATCAATGTAACGAAATGTGTAACATAACAAATCTATGCAAAAAGAAAATAAACAAATTGTTCCATTCTGCAACCCATTCTAAACCCAAGCATTTAAAACTCTCCACCCAAAAATGTTGAGCTTGTCCAGTCTGCACATATTTTTATTAAGGACTTATTGTATAGCATCTTCTGTTTATTAATTTTTGTACATCTTTTGGGGTAAAGGTGTTTGATGGTGCTGTGGGGAATTTTGTTTATATAGTTTGTTTATTTAGAGAGTGGTTTTGAATTTAATTAAAGCTGAGCAACAGCCACACATTTCACTGTGCTGGCATAGCTGAGTACCAGCCACACCCCTCACTGTGCTGGTATAGCTGAGTAACATCCACACCCCTCACTGTGCTGGAATAGCTGAGTAACAGCAAAGCCCCTCACTGTGCTGGCAAAGCTGAGTAACGGCAACACTCCTCGCTGTGCTGGAAAAGCTGAGTAGTAACCACATCCCTTATTGTGCTAAGAGTTGCATAAGATCCACACCCCTCACTGTACTGGCAGAGCTGAGTACCAGCCACACCCCTCACTGTGCTGGCAGAGCTGAGTAATAGCCACACCCCTCACCACAGTGTATTGAAGAAAAGGGGAAGGGCCTATCTGACAATGTAAAAAGATTTTTAAAATTATAGGCTGTTAATGTCTACGTTTTTTAGTTTTTTTTATTGGCACAAGGGATGACACAAACATTCAATGAGAAGTGTCAGCCTGTCTTATTTCATAGAAGCTGTACTATAACTTCCATCAATGAGAAACAATCTATGAATGGAGGAGGTGGACCTTTTGTTCACCTGCATATACTCCATTCATGTAACCTCTTTTCATTGATGGAAGCTATAGTACAGATTCTATGAATGGAAGAGAGGGTGCCGAAAGGGTAGGCATAGTCGGGCACTCTTGACAGGGCCAGTGGCTGTCCTAACCCCTGCAGCACCAAAGGATCATCACTGGGTGAGGGTATGAAAGGGCAGAAGATGGAAAGTTTCAATTAGGAGACTAGCTACCAGCACAAGGCATACTCAAATGTAAGTATTGTTCCTTGTGCTGATTTACCAAAAAACAAAAATCTGAAGTCCACCACCCCATCCTCCCCCCAGTAATGTTCTTTGCTGCACGGGCTGCTGGATCTGTCATAGACACTTGTCAAGAGTGCCAACTATGCTCCCCCTTTATGCCCCCCTCCATGCATAGAAACTGTACTATAGCTTCCAACAATAAAAAGCGCTCTATGAATAGAGGATGGGAGGATGAATGAAAGGTTGGATTAAACCCTGCGGAGGCCCCCTAGGCAGCCAAAACCTTGGGGCCCCCATGTGCTGCGGTTTTGGGATTATATTCAATATGTGCATACGTATAAGTACAGTCAGGTCCATAAATATTGGGACATCGACACAATTCTAACATTTTTGGCTCTATACACCACCACAATGGATTTGAAATGAAACGAACAAGATGTGCTTTAACTGCAGACTGTCAGCTTTAATTTGAGGGTATGTACATCCAAATCAGGTGAACGGTGTAGGAATTACAACAGTTTGCATATGTGCCTCCCACTTGTTAAGGGACCAAAAGTAATGGGACAATTGACTTCTCAGCTGTTCCATGGCCAGGTGTGTGTTATTCCCTCATCATCCCAATTACAATGAGCCGATACAAGGTGCAGAGTTCATTTCAAGTGTGCTTTTTGCATTTGGAATCTGTTGCTGTCAACTCTCAAGATGAGATCCAAAGAGCTGTCACTATCAGTGAAGCAAGCCATCATTAGGCTGAAAAAACAAAACAAACCCATCAGAGAGATAGCAAAAACATTAGGCGTGGCCAAAACAACTGTTTGGAACATTCTTAAAAAGAAGGAATGCACTGGTGAGCTCTGCAACACCAAAAGACCCGGAAGATCACGGAAAAACACTGTGGTGGGTGACCGAAGAATTCTTTCCCTGGTGAAGAAAACATCCTTCACAACAGTTGGCCAGATCAAGAACACTCTCCAGGAGGTAGGTGAATGTGTGTCAAAGTCAACAATCAAGAGAAGACTTCACCAGAGTGAATACAGAGGGTTCACCACAAGATGTAAATCATTGGGGAGCCTCAAAAACAGGAAGGCCAGATTAGAGTTTGCCAAACGACATCTAAAAAAGCCTTCACAGTTCTGGAACAACATCCTATGGACAGATGAGACCAAGATCAACTTGTACCAGAGTGATGGGAAGAGAAGAGTATGGAGAAGGAACAAAGCATGGTGGTAGTAGTGTCATGGCGTGGGCATGTATGGCTGTATATTTATTGATGATGTGACTGCTGAAAAAAGCAGCAGGATGAATTCTAAAGTGTTTCGGGCAATATTATCTGCTCATATTCAGCCAAATGCTTCACAACTCATTGGACGCTTCACAGTGCAGATGGACAATGACCCAAAGCATTCTGCAAAAGCAACCAAAGAGTTTTTTAAGGGAAAGAAGTGGAATGTTATGCAATGGCCAAGTCAATCACCTGACCTGAATCCGATTGAGCATGCATTTCACTTGCTGAAGACAAAACTGAAGGGAAAATGCCCCAAGAACAAGCAGGAACTGAAGACAGTTGCAGTAGAGGCCTGGCAGAGCATCACCAGGGATGAAACCCAGCGTCTGGTGATGTCTATGCGTTCCAGACTTCAGGCTGTCATTGACTGCAAAGGATTTGCAACCAAGTATTAAAAAGTGAAAGTTTGATTTATGATTATCATTCTGTCCCATTACTTTTGGTCCCTTAACAAGTGGGAGGCACATATGCAAACTGTTGTAATTCCTACACCGTTCACCTGATTTGGATGTAAATACCCTCAAATTAAAGCTGACAGTCTGCAGTTAAAGCACATCTTGTTCGTTTCATTTCAAATCCATGGTGGTGGTTTATAGAGCCAAAAATGTTAGAATTGTGTCGATGTCCCAATATTTATGGACCTGACTGTATAACATTTAATAAAAGTAATGATATATACAGATAAAGAAAAGCAATAATACTTAACAAAAAATGCTGTTTCCGCCACGGAGTCCCATCTGCTTACACAGTGTGGCAAAGGTGATCCCAGATACATGCATGATTGCAAGCTCTGAAGACAAGACTATTTCCAGCCTAGCTGTATGTTATATACTGGAAGTTGTCATTCATGAAAGGAGATTTGTGAACTTGCTTGGCTTGACCAAATAGTTTACAGTCACATTTCTATGGCCTGAAGGCATTGAACACTCACCTAAGACCCTCCCAATCCAGCGATGTGCACTGGAGTCTCGGCTATCCTGGGACTCCCTTTGCACATTGGCTCCCATTGCTGTCAATCACAGCCAGTGAGCCAATAAGAAGGAAGAGAGGGGCGGGGCCCAGTTGTGGCTCCGTGTGTGAATGGACACACAGAGCAGCGGGTGTCCCCATAGTAAACTGCTTGCTACCGGGACACCTGACAGGAGGGGGGGGACCCAAGAAGAGGAGGATCCAGGTTGCTCTGTGCAAAGCCACTGCACACAGCAGGTAAGTATAGACATGTTTGCTATTTTTAGAAAAAATGTAAGCCTTTAGTATCGCTTTAAGGTTATTAGATATCTTTGAGGACAATATGAATAAAGAAATATTAATATATACGTTGCATTGCTGGGTAGGTGGCTACAGCTCTCGATCACCGGGTCTCGGCCAGTGATTTCTCTCTGGCACCTGGCGATCGCCGAGTATCACTGACAGGGGAGAAGTCTGTATGTAAACAATGCAGAACTCTCCCCTATCAGCTCCAGCACGTTGCTTTGTATGGCTCTGCATAGCATGCTTACACAGTAAATTACACACAGT
The DNA here is from genome assembly GCF_062004578.1 of Staurois parvus. Taxonomy (NCBI): domain Eukaryota; kingdom Metazoa; phylum Chordata; class Amphibia; order Anura; family Ranidae; genus Staurois; species Staurois parvus. The sequence continues at coordinate 325,201 of NW_028317950.1, read as the reverse complement.
TAACCCTTTGATGGCCCCAGATGTTAACCCCAACCTGCCCAGTGCCAATAGTACAGTGTCAGTGCTTTTTATTAGCATTGATCACTGTATGAGTGTCACTGGGGATGTCAGTGATAGTTCCCCCCGAGTGTCAGAATGCCTGCCGCAGTCCCGCTATAAGTTGCTGTTCGCCACCATTACTAGTATTTAGAAAAAAATAAAAATTCCAGTATATATACAGTCATGGCCGAAATTGTTGGCACCCTTGATATTTTTCCTGAAAATCAAGTATTTCACACAAAAAAGGTATTGCATTAACACATGTTTTGCTATACACATGTTTATTCCCTTTGTATGTATTGGAACAAATATAAAACAGAGGCAGAAAAGCAAATATGACATAATGTCACACAAAACCCCAAAAATGGGCTGGACAAAAGTATTGGCACCCTTAACTTAATATTTGGTTGCACACCCTTTGGAAAACATAACTGAAATCAGTCGCTTCCTATAACCATCAATAAGCTTCTGACACCTCTCACCCGGAATTTTGGACCACTCTTCCTTTGCAAACAGCTCCAGGTCTCTCTTATTGGAAGGACACCTTTTCCCAACAGCAATTTTAAGATCTCTCCACAGGTGTTCAATGGGATTTAGATCTGGGCTCATTGCTGGCCACTTCAGAACTCTCCAGCGCTTCTTTGCCATCCATTTCTGAGTGCTTTTTGACGTATGTTTGGGGTCATTGTCCTGCTGGAAGACCCAGGATCTTGGACGCAAACCCAGCTTTCTGACACTGGGCCCTACAGTGCGACCCAAAATCCTTTGGTAATCCTCAGATTTCATGATGCCTTGCACACAGTCAAGGCACCCAGTGCCAGAGGCAGCAAAACAACCCCAAAACATCATTGAACCTCCACCATATTTTACCGTAGGTACTGTGTTTTGTTCTTTGTAGGCCTCATTCCGTTTTCGGTAAACAGTAGAATGATGTGCTTTACCGAAAAGCTCTATCTTGGTCTCATCTGTCCACAAGACGTTTTCCCAGAAGGCTTTTGGCTTACTCAAGTACATTTTGGCAAACTGTAGTCTTGCTTTTTTATGTCTCTGTGTCAGCAGTGGGGTCCTCCTGGGTCTCCTGCCATAGCGTTTCATTTCATTTAAATGTCGACGGATAGTTCGCGCTGACACTGATGCTCCCTGAGCCTGCAGGACAGCTTGAATGTCTTTGGAACATGTTTGGGGCTGCTTATCCACCATCCGGACTATTCTGCGTTGCAATCTTTCATCAATTTTCCTCATCCGTCCACGACCAGGGAGATTAGCTACAGTGCCATGGGTTGCAAACTTCTTGATAATGTTGCGCACTGTGGACAAAGGCAAATCTAGTTCTCTGGAGATGGACTTGTAACCTTGAGATTGTTGATATTTTGCCACAATTTTGGTTCTCAGGTCCTCAGACAGTTCTCGTCTCCTCTTTCTGTTGTCCATGCTTAGTGTGGCACAGACAGACACACAATGCAAAGGTTAAGTGAACGTCTCTCCTTTTTATCTGCTTTCAGGTGTGATTTCTATATTGCCCACACCTGTTACTTGCCCCAGGTGAGTTTACAGGAGCATCACATGCTTGTAACATTCTTATTTATCCGCAGTTGTGAAAGGGTGCCAATACTTTTGTCCAGCCCATTTTTGGAGGTTTGTGTGACATTATGTCGAATTTGCTTTCTTTCCTCCCTTTTTTTGTTTTGTCCCAATACACACAAAGGGAATAAACATGTGTATAGCAAAACATGTGTTAATGCAATACGTTTCGTGAGAAATACATGATTTCCTGGAGAAATATCAAGGGTGCCAACAATTTCGGCCATGACTGTAATACTATTTGTATAACAACGTAAACCAATTAATTTTCATGTATTATGATTTTTTTTTTTTTTGTAGCAAAGACATGGAGCAGAATACATTTTGGCCTAAAATTATGAAGAAATTTGATTTTTACAATTTTTTTACTGGACATGTTTAACCATTTGAATACCGGGCAATTTTACACCTTCCTGCCCAGGCCATTTTTCAGGTTTCAGCGCGCTCACACTTTGAATGACAATTGCGCGGTAATACAACATTGTACCCAAACTAAAATTTTATCATTTTCTTCACACAACTCGAGCTTTCTTTTGGTGGTATTTAATCACTGCCGGGGTTTTTATTTTTTGCTAAATTATCAAAAAAAGACCGAAAATTTTGAAAAATAACACATTTTTCTTTGTTTCTATTATAAAAGTTTGCAAATAAATAATTGTTCTTCATAAATTTAGGCCAAGATGTATTCTGCTACATGTCTTTGGTGAAAATAACCCAAAATTAGGATGTATTTTTTAGTTTGTAGGAAAGTTATAGAGTTCACAAACTATGGTATAGATCTGAATATTGATCAATCCTGAAGTACTGACGGCCAATCTAATTTCTTGAGGTCCAAGACTGTCAAAATAGTACAGATATCCCCCAAATTACCCCTTTTTACAGAGTAGACAGTCCGATGTACTTCATAAGAGGCATGGCGAGTTTTTTGTATTTGTTTGTTTTTTATTTGTTTTGTCATAATTTTTCGGAAAATGAAAAAATGAAAAAAATTATTTTCACTATTTTTTTTTTTTTTACATACTGTCACCAGTGCAGTACAGCGTCATCATATAACTGGCATGGCGATGATCAGGTACACTGACTGGTGACAGTATGGAAAAATATATATATATTTTTTTTATTTTTTATTACATTTTTTTTCTTTTTTTTAAGATTTTCTTTTTTTACCATAGTAACATTGTACTACTTCGCTATAAAGTTTTGCTATAAGCAAGCATTTACCTGAATGACATCAATTCATTCAGGGTTTTTTTTTTTTTTGAGCTGAGCTGTGATTTGGCCACATGTGCATGTGATTAGCTGTGACCATTCACAGCTAGACACTAGTATTCGATGGATGGCATGAATGAAGCCATCTATTGTATACAACTGTCATGTGACCTGCTGTGAGTGGTCACAGCAGGTTACATGGTACCGGAAACGGGGCCGATACTCAGATCTGTCATCGGCCGTGTCCGAGGTACACGGCCGGTGACAGTTCGCGCCACTGCGCGGCTCTGCAGGAGCGCAAACTGCGCATGTGCGGGAGGATGCCATTTGGCGTCCAACCCGGAAATGCAGTACATTTTGCCGGCCGCCTTTTGGTTATTGGCTGGGCGTGTACTGGTTAATAGCAAAATTTTTGATGAAATTTGATTTTTAAAACAATTTTTTATTGGATATGTTTTAGAGCAAAAAGTCAAAAATACTATATTTTTTTTTTTCAAAATTGTCGGTATTTTTTTGTTTTAGTGCAAAAAAATAATAAACGCAGAGGTGATCAAATACCACCAAAAGAAAGCTCTATTTGTGGGGAAAAAAGGATAGAAGTTTCATTTGGGTGCAGCGTTGCATGGCCGCGCAATTGTCAGTTAAAGAAACTCAGCACTGTATCGCACAAAATGGTCTGGTCAGGAAGGGGGGTAATTCCTCTGGAAGGCAAGTGCTTAACAGCATGGGGCCCATGGACCAGTGCGGACTCCTCTTGTTTGGTATTCTGGCACTGCCCTTCCTCCATTCATCGAGCGCTTTTCATTGATCAAAGCTATAGTATGGCTTCTGCTGAATTTGGCAAGGTCTCGGCATCAATGACCACAAAAGGGTTAATTAGGTGGAACTGGCCAACAGTATAAAGGAATGTTAATGTTTACTTAGAAGAAATGCTATCTCCAACTGTACTTGCCAAACTTGATCAGTGGAGTTAACAATCCAGGGAATTATTCTCTCCCAGTGTGAGGATAAACAAGAAGCTCTCTTATTTGGGTTTCTGTTTCATCTTCTTCTTGGTTGGAGAATTTGGGTTATCCATTCCCTTTAGTGGGGAAAGGGGGGGGGGGGATTTATGGGAACCAGATGATGGCGGTATGACATTAAATCTCTGAGGAGCAGTAAAAACATTATAGAATGTTACTCTATTTTGTTTTGTGTTGTCTTGTCAGTGTTTGATTGCACTATTTAAAATCCTCAAAAATTATTTAATAAAAAAATAAAACCAAAAAAATTCCCTGCATTACTGGACATAAAATTGGAGAAATAGACTTGATGTGTGAAATGACATGAGATTAACCTTGCCATCATCAGTTATAGTGAAGTTATTTTATTTGAGTTTTTCATTTAAACATTTTTTTTCAAATATAAACAGTATAAATAAAAATCAATAAAAAAATAAATAAAAATTCTTTCTGTGGTTCTTTTCCTAACAACTAGCTTTCCCGAGCAAATTCTGAATATTCTGTCATACATGTAAAAATATGCTTTTTTTTTCTTTTGCTAGAAAATTACATAGAACCCCCTCCAAACATAGAATATATATATTCTCTTTCTCTCTCTATATCTATCTATCTATATATATATATATATATATATACACAGTGGGGCAAAAAAGTATCTAGTCAGCCACCAATTGTGCAAGTTCTCCCACTTAAAAAGATGAGAGAGGCCTGTAATTGGCATCATAGGTAGACTTCAACTATGAGACACAAAATGAGAAAAAAATCCAGACAATCACATTGGATGATTTGGAAAGAATTTATTTGCAAATTATGGTGGAAAATAAATACGGTATTTGGTCAATATCAAAAGTTCATCTCAATACTTTGTTATATATCCTTTGTTGGCAATGACAGAGGTCAAACATTTCCTGTAAGTCTTCACAAGGTTGGCACACACTGTTGCTGGTATGTTGGCCCATTCCTCCATGCAGATCTCCTCTAGAGCAGTGATGTTTTGGAGCTGTCGCTGGGCAACACGGACTTTCAACTCCCTCCAAAGGTTTTCTATGGGGTTGAGATCTGGAGACTGGCTAGGCCACTCCAGGACCTTGAAATGCTTCTTACGAAGCCACTCCTTCGTTGCCCGGGCGGCATGTTTGGGATCATTGTCATGTTGGAAGACCCAGCCACGGTTCATCTTCAATGCCCTTGCTGATGGATGGAGGTTTGCACTCAAACTCTCACGATACATGGTCCCATCATTCTGTCCTGTATATGGATCAGTCGTCCTGGTCCCTTTGCGGAGAAACAGCCCCAAAGCATGATGTTGCCACCCCCATGCTTCACAGTAGGTATGGTGTTCTATGGATGCAACTCAGCATTCTCTCTCCTCCAAACACGACGAGTTGTGTTTCTACCAAACAGTTCTAATTTGGTTTCATCTGACCATATGACATTCTCCCAATCCTCTTCTGGATCATCCAGATGCTCTCTAGCAAACTTTAGACGGGCCCGGACATGTACTGGGATTTTTGCTCACCGTTCTAGTGATCATTTTGACCCCACGGGGTGAGATCTTGCGTAGAGCCCCAGATCGAGGGAGATTATCAGTGGTCTTGTATGTCTTCCATTTTCTAATTATTGCTCCCACCGTTGATTTGTTCACACCAAGCTGCTTGCCTACTGCAGATTCAGTCTTCCCAGCCTGGTGCAGGTCTACAATTTTGTTTCTGGTGTTCTTCGACAGCTCTTTGGTCTTCACCATAGTGGAGTTTGGAGTGTGACTGTTTGAGGTTGTGGACAGGTGTCTTTTATACTGATAACAAGTTCAAACAGGTGCCATTGATACAGGTAATGAGTGCAGGACAGAGGAGCCTCTTAAAGAAGATGGTACAGGTCTGTGAGAGCCAGAAATCTTGCTTGTTTGTAGGTGACCAAATACTTATTTAATAAGGAACGGACCTCTTGCGCTAGAAATGGGGCCCTATCGTTAAAGCTGCTGACACTTAACCTCCTACCAAAATGAGTAATTGAACAATAAATAATACAAATTGCAGCGCTAAATCTATATATAATAATAAATATATAAATACGTGCTAAAAATCTGTGCAAATGTGCAAATAAAGCAAAGTGCAACACGTGTATTCCCACCGGGAATATTAAAAGTGTTCAAAGTGATCACAACCAATAATTCAAAATCACTCCAAATATAAATCACTCAAAATAAGTCCATATGAAAAATAGTGCCCAAAAAAAAAAAGAAGAAAAAAACTCTCAATCTTCATGCATGTGATGACAAGTGTCCACACTGTGTGAATCCAAACAATGGCTACAGTGGCCCCTCACCTCCTCACATAGACCCCAGAGGGTCAGCTCGCCTTAAGATAAAACACCACTCTGATGAATCACCGGATCCTCCCCAGAGTCATATACTCTCTCAGCAGCTTCCTCCTCGGTTTATATGTAGACAGAAAACTTACATAGTGTAAAACTGTATTTATTCATTGTATATGCAATAAGAATGCCCACTCACATATAAATCTTCAATATCAGGCTCCTATACCACATGCTATGAATGCCTTGCATGGGTATTTAATATAGGGGTTTCAGATATGGCCGCTACGCCGGAAATGACGTCACCGCGCTCCCAGAATCCTCCTCGCGTACCGATGCATTGCGTCACGATAGACACGTGACTTCCTCAGGGTTAACGCCCACCGAGGACCGGATCCCTTAAATAGAACTCTGGCACCCAATCACATGTAAGGGCGGACCCGAGTGGCCATTTTCCCGAAGTCCCCACTCATATCACTGATGTCGGCCATTACTGCGGTGACCATATTATACAAACGGAAGATGGAAAGCACCAGGCCACATTATCGAAACCTCCCCCACTATGCTCTTACCTAATACGAATACTTGTAGTCCACCAACATATGGACTACAACAAAAACTCCACATAAAATCGATTTATTTAATCAAATGGGACAACCTAAACCTACTTAAAACCGGGGGACCCATATATTAATATACTACTAGTGGGATGTCCTAATAGATAAAATAACCATCCCAAATAACTCTTCCCCCCCTAGTGAGTAAAAAGCATATTGCACCTCAATGTGCTTTAAAGTTAAATAAGCTAATAATTATTATTTAATAAAAAGGACAAAATACTTAAAATAAAATAAAAAATACCCATGAAGTCACCCATAACATGGGTTTACAATCTTATTGCATGTATAAACCACCGATCACTCCACGGGAATATCAAATATAAAATATTACATATATATAATTGCTGATGTAAATAGATGCCCATATACTAATCCATTAAAATTATATTTCTTCAATAGTTGGTCATAGAACAGATCCCTACAATTAAAATATTCTATTATATACTCTGCACATAAACGCATGATGAAATAAACTATTGGATAAAAATAATAAAATTAAAATACAATAGAGTAAACAGCCAGATATTACCATGTAAAACTCAAAAATATTAATTATTGCTAACAAAGCAGTTCAAATCAAAATCTACGTTCAGGCCTTTCGGGACCTGAGTCTTCATGTCAAAAATCCATTTCTGATTTGCTTAGAGACATCACTTTATGGTCCCCCCTCCAGTGACCCTTGTATTTCTCTATTCCCCAAAACTTCAGCATAGAGGGGTCTTTATTATGGTGGGTCAAGAAATGCCTAGGCACACTGTTTCACTGATCCCTTCTTAATTTTTTGTATATGCTCTCGTATTCGCTTCCAAAGAGGTCTCTTGGTCCTCCCCACGTATTGGAGACCACATGAACATTCTAAGCAGTACACCACCCCTTCTGTTCTGCAAGAGATAACGTCACGGATATTATACTCACACCCTGTGACTTTAGACTGAAATGACAGTTTTTTCTTGTTAATTCCCTTTGTTTCTTTAAATGCGTAGCAATTTCTACACGGGAAAAAAACAACCTGGTCTAAAAATGTTACCATTTTCTTATTGGGTGGATTTGTTACATTTTTTACTACTTTCGTCCTAATTGAGGGTGCCTTCCTATAATTAAATTTAGGACGATCTGATAAAATAGTGCCTAAAACAGGGTCTGCTTTTAGAAGAGGCCAATGTTTTTTAAAAAATTTTTCTACCATTTTAAAATGTAAATTAAAATCCAAAATTACAGCCAACTGGTCTTGATCTTTATTTGTTCTAATTTTATCCTTCAAAAAATTACACCTATCTATATCCCCTATATCTTTCTTATTTTTTTCTATAAAGTCATGTGGGTATCTCTTCTTAAGGAATCTCTCACCAATCAAATTACTTTGTTCCAAGTACTCATCCTTTAAAGTGCAATTTCTCCAAAGTCGGACAAATTGCCCTTCGGAATATTTATCAGCCACGGGGGATAATGGCAACTTCCTACAGGTATATACCCGTTCCGATCCACCCGTTTAAAGTAAGTTTTAGTGATGAGTTTATTATCAGCAATTTTAATATTCAAGTCAAGGAAATTAATAGATTCACTTCCGATTTCCCACGCTAATTTGATATTCTTCTTCTTATTGTTCAGAATGCCCAGAAATTCCTGCAGGGACTCAAAAGTTCCCTTCCACACAATAAACACATCATCAATGAAACGTTTATATAACAGTAATTCTTCATTGTGCTGTGAATAAATCGTTTCTTCTTCCCAGTGCGCCATGAATAGATTTGCCACACTAGGGGCAAATCTTGCTCCCATGGCCACACCTTTGATTTGTTGGAAGAATTGGTTCGCATGCCGGAAATAATTGTGTGATAGACTAAAATCAAGACACTCAATCAAGTATTTTTTCTGTTTCCAGGGTAATTCACTAAGACCCCAACTCACAGACTCAATGGCTTCCTCATGTCCTATTATTGTGTATAGGGATGCAACGGCTGCACTAACCAAATATACATCAGGACCTCCTTGAATATTTTCTAGTTCTTGTATCAAATGTTTGGTGTCACGTAGATAGGAATTAGTTTTTTTGACCAGCGGCTGAAGAAATGTATCAATATAATTCCCCAATCTTGCTAAAATTTATTCGATCCCATTGACTATCGGGCGACCTGGAGGGTTCACCTGATCTTTATGTAGCTTGGGGATCGTATAGATTACGGGAATTCTACAAGACTCAGGTATTAAGAATTTGGCTTCTTTATGATCTAAAATCTTCATCTCTTTCCCTCTTTTCACCAAATTGGTCAATTCTTTCTTATACAGAGATGTTGGATCTTTGGGAAGGACTTTATACGTCAATACATCCGCTAACTGTGTGTTCAATTCTCCAAGGTAGTAATCCTTAGACAAAATCACAATGCCTCCTCCCTTATCTGCAGGTCGAACGATTATATCATCTCTTTTCATAAGCCTCTTAATCCCTGTTAGGGATCCGGGTATGACCAGAAATGTGTGGACTGACACAGGGAAACGCAGACTTCAGGTATAGTGTGAATAAGACAATTTACTAAGACTAAACAAAACATAGACGCAGTGCAAGACTAAGCAACAACACAGTGCAAACAAACCAACCCAAACCTCCAACAGATAACAATAGAAACAATACTAAGCGTAGTCGGGCAGGCCGGGTCGGTAGCAAACGGGCAGGCAGGGCACAAGGAGCAGGCGGAAGAGTAGTCAGGAATAGCCGAGGTCAGGACAGGTGGAGTTCATGCAGAGTCAGTGTCAGGAATGGACTGGCCAGCAATGGTGGGACTCAGCTGCCTTATGGGCTGCAGTACCAGGGCTGGCCAGCGGGTGCTCCCAGCAATCAGAGACTCAACCTTGCAGCCAGCCAAACACCTGAAACTGTTTATACTGGTGTATTTAACGGATGGCCAGACCTGCAGACTCGGCCTTGGTGTGTGTTTTTCCTGGGCCCTGTATCCTGTTCCTGCATCCTGTTCCTGTCTTGTTGCTGACCCTGCCTGATCTGGACCTCTGCTGACTTCTCCTGCTCTGACCCCGGCTCGTTCCTGACCATCCCTCTGCCTGACCCTCTGTACCACGCTGCCCGCTACCTGCTGAACCTGGCTTGTGACCCCGACCATTCTCCGCTTGCTCCCCCTGTACCTACCTGCCCGATTGATATTGACCCGGCCTGCCTGACGACGCTTGCATTGTATGTACTGTTCTCTGTGGGTGGTTGGTTTGGTTTGTTTGCACTGTGTTATGTTTTAGTATTGCACTGCGTTTATGTTTGTATTGTTAGTGTTAATAAATTATATTGTTTATAATATATCTGAAGTCTGCGTTTCCCTGCGTCAGTCACACACCTCTGGTCATACCCGGGAGCCCTGACATTACACCAAGGCCAATCCTGACCAGAAGTGGCTGCACAGGGAAGCCATCTTGGTTTGTTGATGGGAAGGATGGATCTTGATGAGGTTGTGTATTTATATCTGCTAGTGTTTGATGACAGAGAGTATGCTTATCAGACTCTGAAGGAGTATCCCCGGGATGAACTGCTAGAATGTATACGGCTCGCTCATGTTCTAGTAGATCAGGGCACAGAATTCTCTGAGGTGCAGCCATTGATTCAGGTTTGTGCGGAGTTGGTTTCATCTGGTACCCCCGAATGCAGGGAATTTTTGCCGCCATTTAGTGCCGACCAGGTAGAGTCCCTGGTATGGTTATTAGAGGATGATGTGGATTACTTTCTGGAGCGTTATTCTGCATGTTCACCACAGATACTAAGAGATTGTATAAACGCAGTGCAGTCATTGACCAGACAGGCTTTGTGTAAGCTGAGCTTTGTTCAACCCATACTGCAGACATGGAAAGATTTGTTGCACCCAGCCTCAGTCAGCTTACAAAAACCCAGTCCTGCTTCTAATCTATTTCCTCAAAGCTCTATTCCTGCATTCCCAACAGCTCCTCCTGCCCTGCTATCTACCGCATGTCAGTACCCTGTTCCCACTCACTGCACCTATCCTGCCTTTAACCCTGTAAAAAAGCCCTATGTAGCAACTGTTCCCTCCCCTGTTCCATCCTCCAGCTCTTCTCTGTCTCCAGCTGCTCCATTCGTTTGCAGACCTGCGTTTACTTGCAGTGCTCCAGTAGTTAAAACCAGAAAAAAGCGAAAATTCTTTCCAACCAATACCATCCTGCCAGTATCCAAACCGGTGAGCCTGCCGTCTGAGAACCTGAGGTCTGTACCCAGCCTGATGCCTGTACCCAGCCTGATGCCTGTACCCAGCCTGATGCCTGTACCCACCCTGTTGCCTGTATTCAGCCTGATGCCTCTACTCAGCCTGATGCCTCTACTCAGCCTGTTGCCTCTACTCAGATTGATGCCTCTACTCAGCCTGATGCCTCTACTCAGCCTGATGCCTCTACTCAGCCTGATGCCTCCACTCAGCCTGATGCCTCCATTCAGCCTGATGCCTCTACCCAGCCTGATGAACTGATCCAGCCTGATGATCCTATTAGGCCAGTTGACTCGATGCCCGCTGTTGATCCAGACGATCCGGTACCTGATCCGGTGCCCGCTGTCGTGCCAATTGACTCAGAGCCCGCTGTCGTGCCTGGTGACTCGGTGCCCACTGCCTTGCCAGATGACGCGGTGCCCGCTGGCGAGCCAAATGACCTGATGCCTGGTGACCCAGTGCTCGCTGTCATACCTGGTGACCCGATACCCGCTGTCGAGCTAGAAAATCCGGTACCTGATGACCCGGTGCCCGCTGTCGTGCCAATTGACTCAGAGCCCACTGTCGTGCCTGGTGACGTGGTGCTCACTGCCTTGCCAGATGACGCAGTGCCTGCTGTCGAGCCAAATGACCTGATGCCTGGTGACCCGATGCCCGCTGTCCAGCCAGACGATCCAATGTCTGACCCAGTGCCCGCGGTCATGCCAGTTGACTCGGAGCCTACTGCCTTGCCAGATGACGCGGTGCTCGCTGTCGAGCCAAATGACCTGATGCCTGGTGACCCGATGCCCGCTGTCCAGCCAGACGATCCAATGTCTGACCCAGTGCCCGCAGTCATGCCAGTTGACTTGGAGCCCACTGCCTTGCCAGATGACGCGGTGCCCGCTGTCGAGCCAAATGACCTGATGCCTGGTGACCCGATGCCTGCTGTCCAGCCAGACGATCCAATGTCTGACCCAGTGCCAGCGGTCATGCCAGTTGACTCGGAGCCCACTGTTGTGCCTGGTGACTCGGTGCCTGTCGCTCCGCCTGGGGGTCCGGCGCCCGCCGCTCTGCCTGGGGGCCCGAGACCTGTCGCTCCGCCTGGGGGTCCGGCGCCCGCCGCTCCGCCTGGGGGCCCGAGACCTGTCGCTCCGCCTGGGGGTCCGGCGCCCGCCGCTCCGCCTGGGGGCCCGAGACCTGTCGCTCCGCCTGGGGGTCCGGCGCCCGCCGCTCCGCCTGGGGGCCCGATGCCTGTCGCCCCTCCTGGGGGCCCGATGCCTGTCGCCCCTCCTGGGGGCCCGGCGCCCGCCGCTCCGCCTGGGGGCCCGATGCCTGTCGCCCCGCCTGGGGGCCCGATGCCTGTCGCCCCGTCTGGGGGCCCGATGCCTGTCGCTCCACCTGGGGGTCCGGCGCCCGCCGCTCCGCCTGGGGGCCCGAGACCTGTCGCTCCGCCTGGGTGTCCGGCGCCCGCCGCTCCGCCTGGGGGCCCGAGACCTGTCGCTCCGTCTGGGGGTCCGGCGCCCGCCGCTCCGCCTGGGGGCCCGAGACCTGTCGCTCCGTCTGGGGGTCCGGCGCCCGCCGCTCCGCCTGGGGGCCCAAGACCTGTCGCTCCGCCTGGGGGTCTGGCGCCCGCCGCTCCGCCTGGGGGCCCGAGACCTGTCGCTCCGCCTGGGGGTCCGGCGCCCGCTGCTCTGCCTGGGGGCCCGGCGCCTGCCGCTCCGCCTGGGGTCCGGCGCCCGCCGCTCCGCCTGGGGGCCCGATGCCTGTCGCCCCGCCTGGGGGCCCGGTGCCTGTCGCCCTGCCTGGGGGCCCGGTGCCTGCTGCTCCACCTGGTGGCCCGGTGCCTGCTGCTTCGCCTGGTGATCCGATGTGCCTCTGCCCGGAGTCCAGCCCGATGTGCCTCTGCCCGGAGTCTAGCCCGATGTGCCTCTGCCCGGAGTCCAGCCCGATGTGCCTCTGCCCGGAGTCCAGCCCGATGTGCCTCTGCCCGGAGTGCAGCCCGATGTACCTCTGCCCGGAGTGCCTCTGCCCGATGTGCCTCTGCCCGGAGTGCCTCTGCCCGATGTGCCTCTGCCCGGTGTGCCTCTGCCCGCTGTGCCGCTGCCCGATGGGCCTCTGCCCGGAGTCCTGCCCAGTGTGCCGCTGCCCGGAGTCCTGCCCGGTGTGCCAGTCTTTGATATCCCGCCAGTTACCAGACCCGGGCGGTGGAACACTTTGCCCAGCTAGGACTGTTTGGAGCGTCCTGAGGCCGCTCCTTGAGGGGGGGGGGGTACTGTCAGGAATGGACTGGCCAGCAATGGTGGGACTCACCTGCCTTATGGGCTGCAGTACCAGGGCTGGCCAGCGGGTGCTCCCAGCAATCAGAGACTCAACCTTGCAGCCAGCCAAACACCTGAAACTGCTTATACTGGTTTATTTAAGGGATGGCCAGACCTGCAGACTCGGCCTTGGTGTGTGTTTTTCCTGGGCCCTGTATCCTGTTCCTGCATCCTGTTCCTGTCTTGTTGCTGACCCTGCCTGATCTGGACTGCTCTGACCCCGGCTCGTTCCTGACCATCCCTCTGCCTGACCCTCTGTACCACGCTGCCCGCTACCTGCTGAACCTGGCTTGTGACCCCGACCATTCTCTGCTTGCTCCCCCTGTACCTACCTGCCCGATTGATATTGACCCGGCCTGCCTGACGACGCTTGCATTGTATGTACTGTTATCTGTGGGTGGTTGGTTTGGTTTGTTTGCACTGTGTTATGTTTTAGTATTGCACTGCGTTTATGTTTGTATTGTTAGTGTTAATAAATTATATTGTTTATAATATATCTGAAGTCTGCGTTTCCCTGCGTCAGTCACACACCTCTGGTCATACCCGGGAGCCCTGACAGTCAGGGATCGAAGCAGAATCTGGATCAGGCAGAAAGCAGACAGGATGCAGGTACAGGGGCCCATGGGAAACATACACCAAGGCCCTGATCACAGGCCTGGCCATTCCTTAAATACACCTGTTGTAATCAGCTTCAGGTGATGGCTCATTGCAGGAGTGAGCCTCTGGTTGCTGAGAGCACCCGCTGGCCAGCCCTGGTACTGCAGCTCACAAGGCAGGTGAGTCCCACCACCACTGGCAAGTCCTATCCTGACAGTACTCCCCCCTCAAGGAGCGGCCTCAGGACGCTCCAAACAGTCCGTAATGGCCCAAATGTTCCACCGCCTGGGTCCGGCAACTGGCTGGACATCCCACTGCCGGAATCAAGGGATTGGCTGGGTCTCCTGCTGATAGACCTATCTTTTTGTAGGAGACTGCAGGAAGGCAGATTGCTGGAGACAAGATTTCCAGAAGCAGGCTGGGCATCAGGAGCTGGTACGTCAGGCTGGGCAGCAGGCAGAGGCATGTCAGGCGGGACTGCAGGCAGAGGCACGTCAGGCGGGACAGCAGGCAGAGGCACGGCAGGCTGGGCAGCAGGCAGAGGCACTGCAGGCTGGGCAGCAGGAAGAGGCACGGCAGGCTGGGCAGCAGGCAAGGCAGCGGGCACCGGGCCATCAGGCGGAGCAGCGGGCATCGGGTCATCTGGCATCAGGTCATCTGGCTCGACAGCGGACATCGGGTCATCTGGCATCAGGTCATCTGGCTCGACAGCGGGCACCGGTTCATCTGGCATTGGATCGTCTGGCTCGACAGCGGGCACTGAGTCATCAAGCTGGGTAGGGTACACTGGGTTATCGGGCATCAGGGTATCAGGCTGAACCACGAAAGGCGGGTTCTCAGACGGCAGGCTGACCAGGTTTGGATACTGGCAGGATGGTATTGGTTGGAAAGAATTTTTGCTTTTTCCTGGTTTTAGTTACTGGAGCACAGGAAGTAAGCGCAGGTTTGTAAGTGGATAGAGCAGCTGTAGGCAGAGAAGAGCTGAGGGATGAAACAAAGGAGGGAGCAGTTGCTACAGAGGACTTCTTTACAGGGTTAAAGATAGGATAGGTGCAGCGAGTGGGAGCAGGGGACTGATATGTGGTAGTTAGAGTATACTGGGCTGTCACTGGGGGTGCTGTCGGGGATGCAGGAAGAGTGCCTTGAGCAGAGGAATGACGTTGCAAGCTGACTGAGGCTGGGTGCAACAAGTCTGACCATGTCTGCAGTATGGGTTGAACAAAGCTCAGTTTACACAAAGCCTGTCTGGTCAAAGACTGCACTGCGTTTATACAATCTCTTAGCACCTGTTGTGAACATGCAGAATACCGCTCCAAGAAGTAATCCACATCATCCTCCAATAACCACACCAGGGACTCTACCTGGTCGGCACTAAATGGCGGCAAAAATTCATCCTTGCATTCGGGGGTACCAGATGAAGCCAACTCTGCACAAACCTGAATCAATGGTTGCACCTCAGAGAACTCTGTGCCCTGATCTACTAGACAATGAGCAATCCTTATGCACTCTAGTAGTTGATCCCGGGTATACTCCTTCAGAGTCTGATAAGCATAATCTCTGTCTTCAAAGACTAGCAGAGACAAATATATCACCTCATCAAGATGCATCCTTCCCGACAACAATAAGCCAAGATGGCTTCCCTGTGCAGCCACTTCTGGTCAAGAATGGCCTTGGTGTTCTGTTAGGGATCTGGGTATGACCAGAAATGTGTGGACTGACACAGGGAAACGCAGACTTCAGGTATAGTGTGAAAAAGACAATTTATTAAGACTAAACAAAACAAAGACGCAGTGCAAGACTAAGCAACAACACAGTGCAAACAAACCAACCCAAACCTCCAACAGATAACAATAGAAACAATACTAAGCGTAGTCGGGCAAGCGTGTCTGCAAACTGTTATTAAAACTTTTGTTAAAACATTTTTTCTCTGGAACAACCAGTTTATCCAAATCTTGGTTGACCATTTTCTTGAAAGCTTCTATCTGGCCATTATTAGATAATTGAGGATTAAAAAGTGATCTGTTCCGTAGATTCGAATGTACAATGCTACTATTCGCAACATTGCTCGTTACGTTCTTAGCTCCTGGTAAGCTCATAAAATATTTCTTAATATTTAATTTTTGAATGAACTTTTGGGTATCTATATATACATCAAATTTACTAACTGGTTTGGGTGGGACAAACTTGAGTCCTTTGTCCAGTACCAGCATTTCTTCTTTTGTGATACTGGACCCGCTCAAATTAAAAACCCCCTCCCCAATTACTCTCTTTTTCTTTTGGGCCTTCCGCCCTGCCCTGCAGCCCCTCCTCTTGGGGGGCTTCTTCCTCTGTCTATGAAGGGACTCCTGTCCCTCTCTAAAAAATCCCTTACTGGATAGTCATAATCTAGAGGTTCATACTTATTATAAACTGGTATAGGACTCCTATTTTCATATTGATACCATCTATCCTGTGGATATTGTCTAGGACTCTGTACATAATATTGTCTCTGATCTGGTCTTCCATAATAATTAGGTGGATGTGGTACATAATTATTCCTTGGGGCATACGATGGTCTATATGGTGGATTTTGCCCCTTCCAATAATTACCATTCTCCTTATTTTTAAATTTCTTGGAATATGGTCCCTTATTGGGCTTCCAGCCATTCCTCGGCGTATGATAATTATTACACATATACTCTGCGTTTTTATAATCCCTATATGGGCCATTTTGTGAGGTAGTAGGCATCCTATTGGTTTCAATGATGGTTTCCTTTACCGGGGTGGTATTGACAGATGCGGCTTCCAATGACTTAGGAGTGGATTGCCATTTGAAAACCACATCTTTTTTATAATCATTACGATCCCTTAAATATTTCTTTCCTTTTTTATATTTAGTTTCTTGCTCTAATTTTTCCAAATCTTTATTGAGTCGTTTAGTCATATTGGACATTTCCTGAGAATCTTTAAACGGTTCCAATTTCTCTTTAATTTCTCCCACTTGTGTATTTAAATTCCTCATTTTTTTCTCTTTTCTTTTTAATAAAAATTTTAACAATTTAAGACCTTTCTCATTAAAGAAATTAAACCATTCTTCGGATGATTCTTCATCTAGGAGGCCATCACAAATAGGGATATCCCACCTCAATCTCCTAGGAACCAACCTATCCTTTAAATACTTTTCATAGGTGGTCATATCCCACCATACAGATACTTTTTTTTCCATAAGGTGTCTAAGCCTCCTGTATAAAGTATCTAAATCTCCATTTGTGTCATTCTCAGGTTGTTTAAAAATATCCTCCATATTATCCTCCATATTAATGGACCTATCGAAATCAGAATCAAAATGGATTTCTTGACCCACCATAATAAAGACCCCTCTATGCTGAAGTTTTGGGGAATAGAGAAATACAAGGGTCACTGGAGGGGGGACCATAAAGTGAGATCTCTAAGCAAATCAGAATCTAAATGGATTTTTGACACAAAGACTCAGGTCCCGAAAGGCCTGAACGTAGATTTTGATTTGAACTGCTTTATTAGCAATAATTAATATTTTTGAGTTTTACATGGTAATATCTGGCTGTTTACTCTATTGTATTTTAATTTTATTATTTTTATCCAATAGTTTATTTCATCATGCGTTTATGTGCGGAGTATATAATAGAATATTTTAATTGTAGGGATCTGTTCTATGACCAACTATTGAAGAAATATAATTTTAATGGATTAGTATATGGGCATCTATTTACATCAGTGATTATATATATATGTAATATTTTATATTTGATATTCCCGTGGAGTGATCGGTGGTTTATACATGCAATAAGATTGTAAACCCATGTTATGGGTGACTTCATGGGTATTTTTAATTTTATTTTAAGTATTTTGTCCTTTTTATTAAATAATCATTATTAGCTTATTTTACTTTAAAGCACATTGAGGTGCAATATGCTTTTTACTCACTAGGGGGAGAAGAGTTACATATAATACATATAAAATAATTGGTTTACGTGAAAGTTATAGCATATGCAAATGGCGGTATATACAGTCAGGTCCATAAATATTGGGACATCGACACAATTCTAACATTTTTGGCTCTATACACCACCACAATGGATTTGAAATTAAACCAAAAAGATGTGCTTTAACTGCAAACTGTCAGCTTTAATTTGATGGTATTTACATCCAAATCAGGTGCACGGTGTAGGAATTACAACAGTTTGCATATGTTCCTCCCACTTGTTAAGGGACCAAAAGTAATGGGACAGAATAATAATCATAAATCAAACTTTCACTTTTAAATACTTGGTTGCAAATCCTTTGCAGTCAATGACAGCCTGAAGTCTGGAACGCATAGACATCACCAGACGCTGGGTTTCATCCCTGGTGATGCTCTGCCAGGCCTCTACTGCAACTGTCTTCAGTTCCTGCTTGTTCTTGGGGCATTTTCCCTTCAGTTTTGTCTTCAGCAAGTGAAATGCATGCTCAATCGGATTCAGGTCAGGTTATTGACTTGGCCATTGCATAACATTCCACTTCTTTCCCTTAAACTCTTTGGTTGCTTTTGCAGTATGCTTTGGGTCATTGTCCATCTGCACTGTGAAGCGGCGTCCAATGAGTTCTGAAGCATTTGGCTGAATATGAGCAGATAATATTGCCTGAAACGCTTCAGAATTCATCCTGCTGCTTTTGTCAGCAGTCACATCATCAATAAATACAAGAGAACCAGTTCCATTGGCAGCCATACATGCCCACGCCATGACACTACCACCACCATGCTTCACTGATGAGGTGGTATGCTTAGGATCATGAGCAGTTCCTTTCCTTCTCCATACTCTTCTCTTCCCATCACTCTGGTACAAGTTGATCTCGGTCTCATCTGTCCATAGGATGTTGTTCCAGAACCGTGAAGGCTTTTTTAGATGTCGTTTGGCAAACTCTAATCTGACCTTCCCGTTTTTGAGGCTCACCAATGGTTTACATCTTGTGGTGAACCCTCTGTATTCACTCTGGTGAATTCTTCTCTTGATTATTGACTTTTGACACACATACACCTACCTCCTGGAGAGTGTTCCTGATCTGGCCAACTGTTGTGTTTTCTTCACCAGGGAAAGAATTCTTCGGTCATCCACCACAGTTGTTTTCCGTGGTCTTCCGGGTCTTTTGGTGTTGCTGAGCTCACCGGTGCATTCCTTCTTTTTAAGAATGTTCCAAACAGTTGTTTTGGCCACGCCTAATGTTTTTGCTTTCTCTCTGATGGGTTTGTTTTGTTTTTTCAGCCTAATGATGGCTTGCTTCACTGAGAAGTTGACAGCAACAGATTCCAAATGCAAATAGCACACTTGAAATGAACTCTGGACCTTTTATCTGCTCATTGTAATTGGGATAATGAGGGAATAACACACACCTGTCCATGGAACAGCTGAGAAGCCAATTGTCCCATTACTTTTGGTCCCTTAACAAGTGGGAGGCACATATGCAAACTGTTGTAATTCCTACACTGTTCACCTGATTTGGATGTAAATACCCTCAAATTAAAGCTGACAGTTTGCAGTCAAAGCACATCTTGTTCGTTTCATTTCAAATCCATTGTGGTGGTGTATAGAGCCAAAAATGCTAGAATTGTGTCGATGTCCCAATATTTTTGGACCTGACTGTATACTAGAATTTTTTCTTTATACTAGTAATAGCGGCGTCAGTGACTTATAGCGGGACTGCAGCGGGCATTCTGACACGAGGGGGGGGACTGACTAACTGCCATATATACATGATTTCTGCTATAGGGCGGCAGGCAACTGGTGATGCTTTAAAAGCATTTACAAGTTCCCAGTTTAGAGTTATACTGGAGGTCTGGTCTTAGAATTCTTGCTCTCACCCTGATGTTCATATCGATATCTCGCTTGTGCTGTGATTGCTGTGTACATATGCGTGTGGGACTGACATGCATTAGCCTTTGCAAAAGTACGGGGTGTTAGGGGCACATTTTTTTTTTCTTACACTGTACTGTTTTTTTTTGTATTACGTTTATTGTTCTCACAAGGGATGAACAACACCCCTTGTGAAAGCATGAGCCATGACAAGCCCTCTTTATGGGGAAATCTGATTTCTCCTGGGAAGGGAGATGGGTTGGGAATCCAGATTTCTCCTCTGGCCTCCAAAGCAGCAGATCAAACCAAGATCGAATTGATCTGCTGCTTCAGAAGGCAGTAACTGTGTGTACACAAACCAAAACCGGATGTGACAAAATCCTCATCGTTCCATTTTTTTGCGTCATACAGTGCTAGGAACATCTGTTTCTCTCAGTGTGTTTAGGGGAGCCAATGTCGCCGGTCGCATCTTTCCCGGGCTCCCCAATTGGACAGGAGAGCCTGGGAAAGGTGGCGTCGGCAGCAGTGGGAGGCAGTCACTTTGATTATTTTTACTAAAAGGAAAATGGCCTGCTTGAAAAAATGATACCGGGATCATGGATGTAGCCTCAATTATGATTCCAGTTTACCCGCTTCAATACCAGGCCGTATATATAGGTGGTGTTGAAGCGGGTAAAATATGCCAAGTTATGGGCATCTTTTGAAGCCATACAGTTACCAAATTATACCAATGAGGATAATGTTTTGGACAGCTTGCTGAAGGGGGTATAGGGATCTACTGGGAAATCCAATGGGGTCTGTAATCATAAGAAAATAAAAAAGTTAGGAACCCTCAGATTTAGAGGCTATATAGGAGATTGATGCCTGGGATTGGTCAAAAGTATACATGTAGTGCTTACCCTGGATGGGGCCACTAGAAATTTACTGGTCTCCCTTACCTGTCCAGCCCAGGTACCAGTTCCAGAGCACACTGACAAATATAAGCTTTGTGTATGGGTTTTTGGAGCTTTCTTGCAGTACTTGAACAGGGCAGAGGAATGAGGGAGCAGGATACTCCAAAAACACTTGCAGGTGTTGGAGGATAATCTCTCAAGCAAAGTTCTTCAGTAGCAGCTTTAAATATTGCTGGAGGTAGAGGGGACAGCCAGCTAATCTGAGAAGTCCCAGTCCCTGTAGCAACCTCTGGTGTCTAACCCTTAAAGCATTGCCACAGCTGAAGAGCTAGGTAAAAGGTCCTACTAACAATGTCCAAAGACTGCTCCAACCAGCCTCCCTATGGCACTCCTCAGTGAAAGGGTCCTTTTTCAACTTAGCTTCTAAGGTAACATCCTCCAGCAAATGTCTTTTAGTCTGGGACCTTTCAAACCTTCAGCCAAGTACATGCTGAGGCCTAACAGCAACATCTCTTTAGGAACACAGGCTGGCCCCCCAGGGGCAGAGGCCCCAGGAAACGAGAGACTGAACAGGGCCTCCCAAATATTTATCTTCTCCCCAGCCACACTTCCTGAGCGTACCAGGTCAGATAAATATTCCAAACCCAGTGGCTGACATTCTACGCTATTTCTGGGAGCTTCTTCCAGAAGCAGGCAGGAGCAATCAACCACCAGGCCAAGGGAGACCTAACCATGCCTAGAAACTCAATTGCTACTCAGCTAGGTGAAGAACAGCCTAAAACTAGATTTATCCAGCCTGGGGCAGGGTGGTACATATGTGGCAGAATGATGTAGATAGGAGGGGCTGGATCCAGAAACTGATTTGGTTCCTCAGTTTGCAGAGAACGATGACTATGGCTATGTACTCCTCTAAAGTGAATGAGCTTCAAAGACACCCTTGGTGAACAATGGAAGGTGCCAGAAGAATAATAGCACCGCACTAAAAGTGTCCAATTATATTCATAAAAGTCAAAGTTTAATTATTTCATCAAATCAGTCCAAAGGTAAGAAAGATGACAAGCCACCATGTTTTAGGACTATTGGGTTCCCCCTTTGTCAGGGCTTAGATGCCGTTTTTAGTTGGGCTCTTAGTGGTTGAGAAGGAGTTAAATTAAACCCACAACAGTAAAAATCAGTCTGTATATGCAGTAAAGCATGCTTGTTATACTCACTGTGGAACCTAAGGGGCCAATCCTCCTCATTGTGTTAGAAGGCCATTTGATCTTGACTGCTCTGTTATTCCCCTTATTCAAGCGTCCACCTCTTATCTCCTGATAAGACAGACTGAACTGTAGACATTTAGCACATGCTCAGTTTGGTGTGTATTGCTAGATAGGTTTTTTTTTTTTTTAGTGGGAGGATGCATGTGATCAGCACAGGGCCAATCAGCACTGTCCAGACAGAGGTCATGGGTTCTGCATCCTCCTAGAGCAGAATGAAAACTCCTCCTACAAGCTTTAACCAGTGCTCTGCTGGACACTGATAGAAGTCACAATACTGCTATGTACTGCTGAGAAAAGGTATTTAGAAGTTTATATTTACTAAAATAATTGCATTTCCATGTTCTGTGTACTGCGGGAGACCAGACATAGTGAATGCAGGGTTCTGGGAGACCAGATATAGTGAATGCAGGGTCCGGAGAGACCGGATATAGTGAATGCAGGGTCCTGGGAGACCAGATATAGTGAATGTGGGGTCCGGGGAGACCAGATATAGTGAATGCAGGGTCCTGGGAGATCGGATATAGTGAAAGCGGGGTCCTGGGAGACCGGATATAGTGAATGCAGGGTCCAGGGAGACCAGATATAGTGAGTGCAGGGTCCGGGGAGACCGGATATAGTGAATGCAGGGTCCGGGGAGACCGGATATAGTGAATGCAGGGTCCGGGGAGACCAGATATAGCGAATGCAGGGTCCGGGGAGACCAGATGGCTAAGATCACACCTATGCAGCTTGCATTTGATCAGTTTCTGCAGTGCATTTTTGTTATTGCACATGCATTTTTGATGCATTTTGCGTTTTTTTTCCCTCGTTGCTAGGCAGATTCAAACACAAAATGCATAAAAACGCACTACATGGCTTTCTGCAGCATTCCCATTGAAGTCTATAGAACCAAAAACGCAACAATTTGCATTAAAAAAGTCCCTGACCCTTTCCACAAAACGCACCGGGCAAAAACGCAGAGGTGAACGTGTCCCATATGAAATCATGTTAAATGGACTATAGTGTGTTTCCTCAAAACGCTGCAGAAAATGCTTAGGTGTGAATCTAGGGTGAGGCTAAGTTCACACCTATGCAGTCTGCATTTGATTTGATTCTGCAGTGCGTTGTGTTTTTGCACATGCGTTTTGATGCCTTTTGCGGTTTTTTTCTTGTTGCTAAGCAGATTCAAATGCAAAACACATCAAAATGCATAAAAACGCACTACATAGGTTTCTGCAGCGTTCCCATTGAACTCTATAGAACCAAAAACGCAATGTTTCACATTCAAAAAAGTCCCTGACCCTTTCCAAAAAACGCACCGGGTGAAAACGCAGAGATGTGAACCTGTCCCATAGGAAATCGTGCAAAACGCTGCAGAAAACACTTAGGTGTGAACAGGGGCGGACTAACAACTCATGGGGCCCCCGGGCAATAGGGGATCATGGGGACCCTGTGTCCTTGCCCAAACTCAAAAAAGCCTATGAAAAAGGTACCAGGGGCATCTCATGGGGCCCCCTACTGATCCCGGGCCCTCGGGCAGTGCTCGAATGGTCAGTCCGTCCCTGGGTGTGAACCTGGGGTAAATGAAGAAAAAAGATACATTGTATCCAACCAGAAGGAAAAAATGTATTAAAAAAATGAAAACAAATGTCTGTGTGTGGTGATCAATAAATGATCGATCTCTTTTCAAATTTATCCCGCCCATTTGAATATTTGATCTATAGTGGACAGCCCATTCGATCAATATGCCACATGCAGGGTAGTGGATTTCGATCAAGATATGATCGTCCGTTATTGATCGCATCTCTCTTTCCACCATGTAGTCTCATAGTCTGATCAATTGAAATACGATAATATTCATGAGCAAATATCTCCATGCTGCCGATCGATGCAACATGATCAATAACATTGCACCCTTGAACCTGTTTGAAAATGAGTCCCGATCAATTGGAAGGGAAGTTGGGTCAGTTGCACGGTTTTTTTGCATGTGTTTGTGAATTGCACTAAAAACGAGTGTTGCATTTCATTGTTAATGGCACCCCAAATATGGCAAGCAGACGCACATTTTGCCGCAATAAATTCAAAATGCGCAATAAACGTGGCAAAATCCTCAGTAAAAAATGCAGCAAAAAAAAAAAAACAGACATGAACTACTTGGGGGGTGGAGTAGGTATAATACTGTAGCTCAACCACCTATTTTTACCACCCCACCAACTGCACAACATAGAAACCCAGTCCAGATGCATTTCTGCATGTGCGTTTTTTATGCGTTGCGTTTTCGATGAGTTGCAGTTAATTTTTCCTCCTTTTTCTTCAATTTAAATAGAGTGCATTCTAATATGGTTTTGGTGCTTTCCGGTGCATTTTTGATCCATAGTGGACAGCCCATTCGATCAATATGCCACCGCATTCCAGTACAGTTATGTGCAGGAAAAATGCAGACTGTTCTACTTTTTTTTCTGCATCCGGAACGCATTGGAACTGCAAGCACTGATGTGAACTATGACATTGACAATCATATCCCCTACTTTCTGTGCATTTTGGATGCAGAAAAAAGCAACTGAAACGCATGTAGTGTGACCTGGTCTTTGGGGTCGGTTCACAGTATAGAGACGCAGTCCGGATGCGTTCCGGATGCATTTCTGCATGCGCATTTTTGACACATTCAGGTGCATTTTTTATGTGTTCCAGTTCATTTTCCCCCCTATTTTTTTTCTTAAATTTTAATAAGGCGCGTTCTATTGTGGTTTTGGTGCGTTCCGGTGCATTTTTGATGCGTTTTACCGCGTTCCAGTACAGTTATATGCAGGAAAAATTCAGCCTGTTCTACTTTTGCATCCGGAACGCACTGAAACTGCAAGCACTGATGCGAACTGTGACATTGACAACCATATCACCTACTTTCTGTGCGTTTTGGATGCAGAAATATAGCAACTGAAACGCATGTAGTTTGAACTGGCCCTTAAAAGGTTCCCGCTCGGCCTATAGCCAGATGGCGGCCTGCAAAACCCCTCGTCCCTCCGTGTGGACACCATATGGAGTCCTTTCGAGCGTGCACAGTTTGCATGCCCGCAGAGCCGAGGAGCATCGTGATCTGTCACTGGCCGTGTACCTGTAAGCCGTTTACCGGGGTGGGCTCCCCAGGATACAGTGAAGTCACGAACGAGGAAAGCAACCCCAACACCAGCTTTTGTCACAACAGAATTTTACTTAGATGTGGCAAATAAACACAACCACAAATGCTGGGAACATACAATAAATGTACATACACCCAGCCCAAAGGCTGAGACCCTTGTGTTGCACAGCAAGGCGCCTTCTGATGGATGAAGGTAGAAAGTGAAGTAATTTAC
>NW_028317949.1:25287500-25342659 GCF_062004578.1 Staurois parvus | reverse complement strand
AGACAAAAAAGAAAAAGAAGAAGAGGAAGACGAGGAAGAGGAAGAGGAAGAGGAAGAGGAAGAGGAAGGAAGAGGAAGAGGAAGAGGAAGAGGAAGACGAAGAGGAAGACGAAGAGGAAGACGAAGAGGAAGAGGAAGAGGAAGACGAAGAGGAAGACGAGGAGGAAGACGAAGAGGAAGACGAAGAGGAAGACGAGGAAGACGAGGAGAAGAGAGGAGGAGGAGGAAGAGGAAGAGGAAGAGGAAGAGGAAGAGGAGGAGGAGGAGGAGGAGGAGGAAGAAGAGGAGGAGGAGGAGGAGGAAGAGGAAGAAGAGGAAGAAGAGGAAGAAGAGGAAAGAGAGGAGAAGAGGAAGAAGAAGAGGAAGAAGAGGAAGAAGAAGAGGAAGAAGAGGAAGAAGAGGAAGAAGAAGAGGAAGAAGAGGGAAGAAGAAGAGGAGGAGGAGGAAGAGGAAGAGGAAGAGGAAGAGGAAGAGGAGGAAGAGGAAGAGGAAGAGGAAGAAGAGGAAGAGGAAGAGGAAGAGGAAGAGGAGGAAGGAGGAAGAGGCGGGAGGAGAGGCGGAGGAAGAGGAGGAGGAAGAGGCGGAGGAGGAGGAAGAGGAGGAAGAGGAGGAGGGGAGGAGGAGGAGGAGGAAGAGGCGGAAGGAGGAGGAGGAGGAGGAGGAGGAAGAGGAGGAGGAGGAGGAGGAGGAAGGAGGAGGAGGAGGAGGAGGAGGAGGAGGAGGAGGAAGAAGAGGAAGAAGAGGAAGAAGAGGAAGAAGAAGAGAAGAAGAGGGGAAGAAGAAGGAAGAAGAGGAAGAAGAGGAGGAAGGAGAAGAGGAAGAAGAGGAAGAAGAGGAAGAAGAGGAAGAAAAAGAAGTAGGATGAAAATAAGAATTCCAGTCCAGCAAAAAGTGTCTCTGCAGAGAGCTCCGCTATTTCTGACAGTTCTCTGACAGTTCCTTGACATTTACAGCGGTTGAAACATTGTATCTATTTGTTTCCGAATAAAAACATCTGTATCCTAAATGGAAACAAATAGATACATTGTTGCAACTTCTATAAATGTCAAGGAACTGTCAGAGCTCTCTGCAGGGACACTTTTTGCCGGCTCTAGACGGGTAGAAAATCGGCCGATTTTTTTTACCATTGATGGTAACGTCGGCCACTTGAACAACCGATTTTTCGTTTTTTAAAAGAAATATCTGCAGTTTTTCTCCCCATCTATGGCCTGCATTAGGCATGCCGCAATGGTTCCCCATTTTGAGCTTAATAGGGGGACTGTATGGGCTGTGTTTGGTGGATCCCATGTGATCCCTGTATCCATCAGATGTTGTCACTGCATGCGTGGTGTCGTGACCTACACAAGGCAGGGGGCATAAAAGAGTTTGCTTCCTCTCTGCCCCATGCTTTGCTGTTGGGACTTTCAAGGAATTTTATGAGAGGGACCCTGAGTCTAGAACACAAGGACCATAAACATTTTAACTGTCAGCAGTAAGGAAGTCTTATTCAGGAAATTATTAAACACATTATTTGAAATGAGATTTGGTATTGACCACATGACTATATAAAGTATAACTAAAGGCAATATTTTTTTCATTAAACTTTGAATATAGTAGAGAGGGAATGGAACACCGTCAGGGTTTTATTGTCATGTGTGCCTCTGTCAGAGAGATTCACCTTCTCCATTTGTTCCGTTTACTCTGATCACCAAGAGCGAAAGTAAAAGAAAATCCGAAACGTAGCGCTGTCCTCAGAATAGGAATCAATTTCATATGCATCTTTTGTATGAAATTCACAGAGCGCATCATGATCAGGTGTGGTGCCTCGGCTGTACCCATGTGACTCCTTCACTTTTCCTGGAAGTATAGGTTTACACATGCACAGAAGGCATAAATGATTTCTATTTAACTGGGGCTACATATTGTGAAATATCTGAAAGTGGAGGCAGTGTGAGTATGTTGCTATACAGGATTACCTGTCTATTTAACTACTTGCCCTCCTGAGGATTTACCCCCCTTCCTGACCAGGCCTTTTTTTGCTGTTTGGCGCTGTACTACTTAAACTAATAATTGCACGGTCATGCAATGCTGTGCCCAAACAAAATTTACGTCCTTTTTTTCCCACACAAATAGAGCTTTCTTTTCGGTGGTATTTTATCACCTCTGCGCTTATTTTTCGCTCTATAAACAAAAAAAAAAAACCACGAAAATTTTGAACAGCATTTTTTTACTTTTTGCTATAAAAATAAATATATAGTAAACTCAAAGTTAGTCATAAATTTAAGCCAAATGTATGCTACATGTCTTTGGTAAAAAAAATCCCAATAAGTGTATATTGATTGCTTTGTGTGAAAGTTATAGCGTCTACAAACTATGGTATAGATACTGTAATTTATGCCATTTTTTGCTATACAGCGCTGCACTAGTTTAACTGGCAATTGCAGGGTCATGCATGCTGTACATAAATGAAGTTTATGTCCTTTATTTTCCACACAAATAGAGCTTTCTTTTGGTGGTATTTGATCACCTGTGCGCTTTTTATTTTTTGCGCTATAAACAAAAAAAAAAAACCCCCAAACTTTTGAAAAAAAAACAAACAATATTGTTTCATTTCTGTCATAAAAAAAATCCAAAAAACTCTTTCATCATAAATTTAGGCCAAAATGTATTCTGCTACATGTTTTTGGTAAAAAAAATCCCAATAAGTGTATATTAATTGCTATGTGTGTGAAAGTTATGGCCTCTACAAACTATGGTATAGATAATTAGAAATTTACACAGCTTTTACTTTCTGACTGCTCATCACATTTCTTGAGGTGCTAAAATACCAGGATAAAACAAACACACCCAAATGACCCCCTTTTTGGAAAGTAGACACCCTAAGCCATCTGCTGAGAGGCATTTTGAGTCCATGGGAGATTTATTTTTTTCCACAACTTTTTGGAAAAATGACAAAAACAGTTTTTTTTTTTTACACAAAAGTTTTCACTTAAATGATAGATTGCTCACAAAAGCCATAGGTATATTTGGAATTACACACCAAAATACATTCTGCTACTTCTACTGAGTATGGGGATACCACATGTGAGACTTTTTGGGAGCCTAGCCACATACAGAAGCCTGAAATCCAATGACCACTTTGAAAGCCTGAAGGTGTGTAACTTCTTCATTTCACTTCCTCACTACCTATCACAGTTTTGGAGGCCCTGAAATGCCAGGATAGCACCAACTCCCCCCCCCCCCAAATGACCCCTTTTTGGAAAGTAGAAACCAAGGAATTTAAAAATAGACATGATAATTATTTTGCAGATCTAATTTTTTCTCACAAGGTTTTGAAATATAAAAAAAGAAAAGAAGAAATGTTTTGTTTTCTTTCTTCATTTTCCAAAAACTTGTGGCAACAAACAAGATCTGAAAAATACTCACCATGCTTCTTATCAAATTCCTTGGGGTGTCTACTTTCCTTGTTCATTTGGGGGGGGGTTTGGTTCTATTCTGGCATTCCAGGGCCTCCAAAACTGTGATAGGTAGTCTGGAAGTGTAATGAGGAAATAAAGCCCTTTAAAAGCCATGGCATGTGAGCAATAAATTATTTAAATTACAATTCTGTAATTTTTTTTTGTCATTTTCCAAAAACTTGTGGTAAAAAAATAAATTCTTCTATTGATTCAACATGCCCCTCAAATAGTTTGGGGTGTCTACCTTTCCAAAGAGGGGTCATTTTGGGGGGTGGGGTCATTTTTATGCCCAGTATTAGAAGTTTATGCCACACACCACTCACTCTTCTAACCACCTGAAGACCAAGCCTTTTCCGACACTTTGCTCACATGAAAAAAAAAAAAAAATCAGCTGCAGGTATCACCCTGGTATAACCAAAAGTCCAGTGATGTACCAGTATGTCGCTGGTCCTTGTTGGGTGTATATGCTATGTTCTATTTTTTTTTTTATGCAGCCTGTGAGTGGAAAAAAAGAGAAGAAATCTCTGCCAGAAAAAAAAAAAAAAGTGTGTGGTTATGCCCACCATTAGAATAGCGCCCTGCATCCAACCACTTCTAATGGTGGGCACACATGAAATGTGCCAACAAATATAAAATATATATGCCAAAGCATAAGGGCCATCCACCCACTGGCCACCCCAGGCCCCCATACTTCGGCATATATGCTCTTTTTTTAACTGCGGATGAAAAATCTCATGCGACAGCACTGCACACACCTACTTATATCTATTCTGAGAGCAAGACCCTGTTGCTTTCAGAATAAACAAGACGGTGCTGCAGTTTGACATTCCTGCAAAGAAATCAACAATGGTTAACAATAAAACAGTAACTCAATAAAACAAACTTTATAATTGATATATCTCTGCAAGGAAAAGTTTGTGGTGGTATGCCCACCATTAGAAAACCTCCCTTCATCCACCCACTTCTAATGGTGGGCACACATGAAATGTGCCAACAAATAATATAATTATATATGCCGAAGCATAGGGGCCATCCACCCACTGGCCACCCCAGGCCCCCATGCTTCGGCATATATGCCCTTTTTTTTTTTTTTAAACTGCGGATGAAAAATCTCATCCGACAGCGCTGCCCACACTGATTTATGTATATTCTGAGAGCAAGTTCCTGTTGCTGTCAGAATAAACAGGTCAGTGCTGCAGCTGAAAGCATTCCTGCAAACATAAATGGTTAACAACAACAACAACAGTAAATGTAGAATAATAACAAAAATGACAACAAAGAAAAAAAAACTAACTATTGTTGGTTTTTAAAATTTTAAATTTTTGGGGGGGGATTTGTACTTTATTTTTTTAACTTTTTTTTTTTCAAACGTTAAAACATTTTAAAAACAGATGGTAGGGTCTCTCCAAATGCAATAGCCAGTTTCCTGACTACCTAACATCTTTGGAGACCCTGTGTAAATGTGCCTTGAACTGTGCCATGCTGTACCGTTATACTAATACCACTAGTGTATGGTAGCGACGGAAGCAGCCCTTGACGCAGAGGCCAGGTTGGTCAGGACAGGAGGGACAACAAAAGTGGGTGTCACGCCTAATTCCACGTTTTCTACAGACATGACATTTTTTTGGGGGGTTCGTTTGGGTTGGGGGTACCAGGAATTGCATCGGGAAAATGCCTCATGCAGCCAGCTAACTGCATCTGGGTTGGGGGTTTGGGGCACAGCACCTCCTGGATACAAAAGGACCTTGATGATATCTTCCTGGAATGATTCACTATCTCTAGTTGCTTTGTAAAGAACAAAAGCATTATATATAGCAAATTGGAATAAATAAATAGACACTTTTAGACACCATTAGCAAGCTGACTGAGCTAACTGACTGAGCCAACTAGTCAAAAATGTCTTGGCGACTCTAAACAGTAACCTGAACCCCTGAGAAACAATATGGTTGCTGCTGGGAACCCTTCTGCTACATCATCATGTTGTCACTGAGACCAGATAGACTTAACCCTTGCCCTACCTCCTTGCTGTTGCTGTAAACGCTTCAAGATTTAACTCCTCAACTGCACAACATCATTTTCATTGTGACCTTCTGGACTTAACCCTTGCTCTACCACATTGCTGCTGCTCTGTACTTCATGGACCTAATCCATGTTGTACTACATTACTGCCACTGTATCCCCTATATCAATGAACCAATAGGTTGTTTGTACTTAAAAAAAATAAATAAATCAGTAACAGCTCTCATGATCCTTAGGTTAGTTTTGGCCAGAGTTGAAAGGGATTAGAACACCTGTCAAGTTTGTACTGCTGTCTATGTCCCCGTTTTCTATCACTTTACTGCTTTGGCTATGGGACATATGTGAGATGGGGAAACCGCTCTCATTGTTTGAGCACTGTTTGTGTGCAGTAAATTATTGTGTGGAGTTAATTAAAATGTTCGGGACTGACATTCTGCGGTTTGGCCACAAGATGCCACTGTTTTCCTAACATAGCCTCAGACTGCATAGATATTTCTATATTCATGAAGAGGTGGGGTTTTCACACAGGGTTGAGGGAACAGGAAGAGAAGAGACAGCAGCCATGTTTTCTGGATGGTGAATGCAGGAGCTGTGTGAGCAGAGAATCTGATGGCATCCAGGTGTGAGAGCTTCCCTCAGTAACCAGAGCTGCAGCTAAGTGAAGCTGATCGTGCCCAAAACCCTGATCCTGTTCAGAGAAAGGAAGATTGCTGCCAGGAATGCTGATGAGAGCAGAGGAACAAAGCAACATACACTGTGATACCGCATGCTTGTTGGAGAGACATTTGTTCTGTTCAGAGTCACCAGCGGATGCAAAGCAGACCCGGGTCAGTAAGATTGTGCACGCACCTCATTTCAGTGTTGGCGCCTAGAGACCGAGGCCAGGCCTTTAGTTAGTTAGTTAGGGTCTCTGTGTCAGACCACAAGTGTTATTACTGATCATTGGAAGGACTCCATAACTTAAAGTGACATTTCACATTGGAGAGCTGATAAAATTCCACAAACTCAAGCCAGACTGCCGTTTTGCTCAGAATGAATACTCAGGCACGTGCTACAGGACCAGTTATAGGAGGGGGAATACTGTAGATTTGTGTAAGATTGTAAGCTGTTGTGCTGCACCGCAGGCTAGCCCATACCATACACCCATACACTGATTCCTGCTCTTTTAGGGTAATAATGGGTAAGGTGTGGCAGCTTAGCCAGCCAGTAGGTAAATTACTATACTTTCTACCTTCATCCATCAGAAGGCGCCGTGCTGTGCAGCACAAGGGTCTTAGCCTTTGGGCTGGGTGTATGTAAATTTATTGTATGTTTCCAGCATTTGTGGTTGTGTCTATTTGCCACATCTAAGTAAAATTCTGTTGTGGCAAAAGCTGGTGTTGGGGTTGCTTTCCTTGTTCGTGACTTCACTGTATCCTGGGGAGCCCAGCCCGGTACACGGCTTATACATAGATGACAACAAACTGACAGGGGTTATAACCCTTTCTTACTCTATCCAAAATGAAAAAAAAAAAAAAAAAAAAAAAAATTGCCTTTAGTTCTACTTTAAATCTAATTGAAAAATACATTTTGAGAAATTCCAGGACCTAATCTAAAAACACCAGACATGGTTCCCAGAAATCAGGGACACTCAACAGCTATGCACTTTTGAATCTGTTCTTTTCCCTTTTAAATTGACTAAAAACAAATAGTTGTGGATATTTCAGGCACTTGTATAGTGCTGTCAATTTACACAGCGCTTTACATACATATATATTAATTACATTCACATCAGTCCCTAACCCTCAATGGGCATACAATCTAAGGTCCCTAACTTACATTCCTACATACATATACTAGGGCCAATTTAGACAGGGACCAATTAACCTACCAGCATGTCTTTAGAATGTGAGTGAGAAACCCATGCAGGCACAGGGAGAACATGCAAACTCCAGGCAGGTGGTACCATGGTTGGTTTTGTATATTAGTTAGTTCACAGCGCCACTATACAATTTGTGTTTTTGTTTTTATTTTCAGTTGTGGATATTGACCAGCGTACAAAGAGCTCAGTTTACACAGCCTTCAAAAAGATGTTTGAACTGCTCAATACACACAACTGCTTAGAAAAACATTGTGTCTGAGTGCTTTAAGGTCTCATGAACACAGGCATATTAAAATATCGACGCTGGATCTTTTTGTCAGGAGCTGGCAAAAAAAAAATTAAAAAATTATATAATAATAATATGCTCATTTTAGCATTTTATGCCATTGAGTGTAAACTCATTCTCTTGGCCAGAATATTAATTAATTCTGTCCACTAGATTAAACTTGTGTGCGTAATTAGGTGCAATTATGCCTGTAAATAATGCTCATAAGCTCTTCTGTGAATGCAGCTTTGCTGCATTATTTTATGCCCTTTAAACGCTACGCTTATTAATCTAAAGGCTTGATGTGCATGGTCACACAGGCTAACATAGAACTGTGCTTAATGACAAACTAGCCAGGTACAAATCTCTGTTCATTAAAGTAGACCTTCACCTAAACATTAAAGTATCACTCATCCACTCCCCTAACAGGTTTAGTGTTTTTTTTTTTCTCTCAGAGCGGGTACCTTTTTGTGACAGGTATGCCTAGGTAAGAATGACATCAGCTTTGTTCAGCCTCCCTTCCATGTGCAGCCTCCTGGGGCATGTAACACATCCCGGGAGGTTGCAGGACAAGTCTAGCAGCGGTGCCATGCATTGTGCATGCGCAGTGAGGAACTGGCTGGGAGACCTTAGGATGTCACAGCCATCCCCTATATCCAAGATTACAGCACTGGGGAGCCAAAGAATCGGCTCCGAAGAGGTCAACTCTGGACTCCATTAGCTGGTAAGTGTACATATCTTAAATATCAACAGCTATAGTATGTGTGTGCTGTCTACCCATTCAAATGTGTTTCATGCATTAAAGTATATGTGAACCCCCACCTTGTAAAATAATCCATTCCATGTAACATGGAATACCCTGCTGTAATGTTGGTTGCAGAATGTTAAATGGACACAAGATAGTAGTATCCAGCTGCCCAGTTACACAGACTCGGTTGAAAAGCTTTGTGGGATTCGTAGGCTGATTGCAGGACTTCACTGAGAGCGAGCTAGAAAACTACACTTCACAGAAGAGCTAGCTGATGGGTCGAGTCAGATAACTACAGAACAGGGGCAGACTGACAACTCATGGGGCCCCCAGGCAATAGGGGATCATGGGGCCCCTGTGTCCTTGCCCAAACTTAAAAAAGCCTATGAGGAAAAAAAAAAAAAAAGTACCAGGGGCATCTCATGGGGCCCCCTACTGACCCCGGGCCCTCGGGCAGTGCCCGAGTTTCCAAATGGTCAGTCTGCCCCTGGTACAGAACACAGGAAGTGAACAGAGGAGAGCTAGTGTGAGGCTGCACGGGACACTGGAAGTCCAGGCCGCAGAAAGAGTGGAGGAATTGCTGACCACTGACAAGTCTTGAGAACTGCCCCTGTGAGCAGGCAGACCGGGGTGATCTCTGAAGGGGGAACCACAAGAACACGGGGGCCCCTGTCTACAGAGACACTATCTGTTACCAGACTGAGGCCACGGATCAGGTAAGAGTTCCATTCTCAAGCCATTTAAGTTGCAAATGGCATTATTACATTCAGCTACAGTCTACTCAATACGATTTCTCAAGTTACATGTGTTAGGCTCAGTTCACCTGGCCTACTAGTTATTACACTTTCAGCAGATCTAATCACAAGAGCCTACTGCAGTCTCTGCCCTCCGCAGGTCAAGCTGTATTATTGCTTTCATCACAGTCGGCCCCATTCACCAAGAAGCTCCTTTGTTGCTGCAGTTTGCCACTGTGGTCCAAAGAGGAACTAATCCCTACATAACTGTATTCTGCACATTTTCTAAATCCCACCTTGTGGGTGTTAAAGGGGTACCGTCCAAATTAAATACCACTTAACCTCCCTGGCAATATTCCTGAGTGTAGCTCGGGGTAAAGTTTCAGTACCACAAGCGGTAACCCCGAGCTACACTCGGGCTTACCATGCGGCGCTGCTCTGGGATCCCTTGATCACTTACCTTGTCCTGCGCTCCCGTGACGTCCCCCCTGCAGTGTCCCTGGCAATGTCCTCCGGCGGATGCCAGCATCTGTCATCTGGGTTCCATCCCCTGCGACGTCAGGACTTACGGGGGACAGAACGGCGGGAAATTTGAAAATGACAAAAAGTGACATTCACTAAAATCACATAGTAAAACATTACTGTATGAAACCCTTTCACATACATTTTGTCCCGAGTGCTTTGTCCGGTGCCCTGCCTGCATTTTTACTGTTCTTTCTGCCTGGAAACTGAGAAATGTCCATGGCGTCCAAAAAGCGTCCCTTTAGGTCAAAAGCGGTTTTAGACCGGCTAGAGAACAGTGATAGTAAATCAGAACTACTTGCAGAATTGAGTGATAATGATTCGTGGGGAAATTCGTCATCAGACACTGAAAGCGATTTTGCGAGTTTGCTCAGTGATATGCGAACTTGGCGCTATATTTCAAATTTCAGTGTTTTTGGTTTGATTATATTATTGAATTAAAATTATATTATTTTTTATTATTTATTAAATTATAATTTTAAAGTTTTATCCTACCCAGAATGTTTACTACACTCTTGTTCGGACAGATTTCAGTGAGTTATTCCAAAAAATTACAGGCCTACAATAAAAAAAAACAAAACAAAACAAAACAAAAAAAAAACATATTTCCATGCAAAAAAAATGTACCACTTTGAGCACAGAAATATGGACATAATCAGACCACTAGGGAGGTTAAAAGGGGCAGCTTCTTTTCTTTGTGTCCCCCCCCCCCCATATTAAGGAACTTTTACCTTTGCCTCAAGGAAAATTTGAATCCTTATGTGCACCAACTAGGGCCCCATTGAGTGCACAGAAGATCAGATACTGCAGTTTAAAGGTACATTGACCTTTTTAATTGATGATCTCTTCTTTCCTCAGCAGTCATCAGCCCATGAGAGTTCAGAGTGAGTCAGCATCTCAGGACTGGGGCTACCATTTAAATTGTGAATTGCAGGACATCTAGAACTGATTGAGATTGTGCTGTGTTATGACCCTTACCTGAAGTTACTTAGGGTGATAGCTGTTATTGCATGCACATTTCTCTGTTGCTTCACTGTGCTTACATTTGACCTTAATACAACCAAAATATCAGTTCACTCTAAACTGTGTGCGAGTCTATTTTATGGTTGCAGCCCGAGGGTACTTCTGGCCAGAGGTTTAGGTGGCATCAGCAGGGGCTGGACTTCCAGAGCGGGGTCAAGAAAGACAGGGAACCCAAAAATGACTCAGCAGCCCCTGAGGGTTAGCGCTACAATAGAAATGAAAAGGTAAAACATTGGTGTATAGATAGAAAAAAGGGTAGTTATAATGTTTTTAATAAGTGATCACATACTTAGCTACATGAGGAGCTCACAGAGTTGGGGAGGAAAAACAGCATTACACTGGTCTTCCCAGTGAATGGCTGGCTGGGTGCGTCACACCAAGTCTGACCATTGGAGGAGAGCAGAAAACTGACCAGGCTGTGCTCTCAAATGTGTGGTCAGTTTTTTATAGGAAAAGCAGAGGAACTGGCAAGAACACCAGGAATTTCACAGAAAGGAAGCAATAGAAAGAGAACAGGATATATGTTTTCAAACAAGTAGACGGTATCGCAAGCACATACCAGGAACATGAAATGTTGAGTTTACATACTCTAAGATTTACTATGTTTAACCTTTAATGCAGTACACCTTAAAATGTTACTAAACCCAGGACCCGGCATGCACTATATTTGGTCTCCCACAGTACACAGAACATGGAAATGCAATTATTTTAGTAAATATAAAAACTGCTAAATACCTTTTTCTCATAAGCAGTTAGAGCAGTCTTGTAACTTCTATCAGTGTCCAGCAGAGCACTGGTTAAAGCTTGTAGGAGGAGTTTTCTTTCTGCTCTAGGAGGATACAGAACCCCTGACCTCTGTCTGGACAGTGCTGATTGGCCCTTTGCTGATCACATGCACTCTCTCCCCCAAAAAACAAAACAAACCTCTCTAGCAATACACACCAAACCGAGCATTTGCAGAGTGTCTCCACACGATATGTCTTATCAAGTGATAAGAGGGGGACACTGGAAGAAGGGGAGGATAAGAGAAGTCAGGATCAAACAGCATTTTTACACAGGGATTAACCCCTTAGGTTCCACAGCGAGTATATCAAGCATGCTTTACTGCATATTCAGAATGATTTTACTGTTGTAGGTTTAATAACACTTTAATGCATGAAAAAAGTTGTCTTAACACAGGTGAGTAAACAGCACATAATATAAAGGGAGCATTTAACAATTATCCAAAAAGCTAAAGAAAAATAGGATAATACTTGAGAAAATGACTTCAATTTCATATCCTGATAAGTAGCACATAACTGTAAAAAACTACCACCTGCAAGGATAAGATATGCATGCTGCTATGTCCAAGCTCTCCTAGTGAAAAGGGCAATTATCTCACTGCCATGCTGATCCAATGGCTTCAAAACACTGAACCAGACCAAGCTGGCAGATCACAATTTGTTTGCTTGGTTTGGGTAAATGACTCTGAAATAACGAAACCAAAGACAGCCAGGCAACAAGCATTGTTAGAAATTGGCAGCCAACATATTACCTCTAGTTTATCCAGAATTAAGCCATCACAAAAGATATACTGTATTTGATAGGTTTTTTTTTTTACTTCAAAATACAATTTTCCCCTTACTGTGTACATGTTTTCACTCCTTGCACATTGTAAACATCCTTTAAAAACCTCCTGTGTACATCTGTGTAGTCTCCAGCCCAGGGGCGGACTGACAACTCATGGGGCCCCTGGGCAATAGGGGATCATGGGGCCCCTGTGCCCTTGCCCAAACTCAAAAATCCTATGAAAAAGGTACCAGGGTCATCTAATGGGGCCCCCTACTGACCCCGGGCCCTCGGGCAGTGTCCGAGTTTCCAAATGGTCAGTCCGCCCCTGCTCCAGCCGTTCTGAACATCACAGTATAAGTCCTCATACACACTGGACTATTTGATAACGCTGGTAACATTAGCTGTGTAAAGTCACGTTAAAAACCAGAGTTTTTCAGCTTTTTTTTTAGCATATAGCGGCGGTTTCCCATGTTTTTCCGCCTTTGCGGGTTTTAGCATTTGTTAGCATTTTTTTGACCAAAAAATTATTTTTTTTGGTAAAAAAAAAAAAAAGTCCAAAAACGCCGATTTGCAGCATTTTACCACGTTTTGCTGCATTTTTAAGCGTTAGAGTGTATTTACAGCTAAAATACTCCTCTAGAAACTTACTAGTCCTGGGTTTTTTTTTTGCAGCCAAAAAACATTGATTACAGTCTATGTGTGCATGGACACATAGGATAACATGCTGGGGAGTTTACTGGCTGTAGTAAAAAACTTCAAAAGCCAAAAACAGCCGCTGTAAAAACATCCAGTGTGCATGAGGACTAAGGGCACAGTTCAGACTAGCTTTAAAAGCAGACATTTGAGGGGTGTTTATAATGCTCCTCAAACGCCTATGGAAATGATACTATGGGCAGCACACAGTGCTGTTCACATTAGCAAAACATGAAACGTTAGTGTCATGTTACGTCATAATTGAAGCCTCATGTCGAGTCAGGAGTAAGAGCTCGTTCACACTTGACTTTATTTCTAACTCTTGCCAAACGCCCCTATAGTGTTTGACAGGGGTTTGGGAAGCGTTTTTAAATGCTCCTCAAACGCTCCCCAAACGCCCTATGCGCGGTTTTGAGGCATTTGATAGGCCTTTGCCAAGCGTTAAAACTGCACCACAAATGCCTATAATTAAGTTAAATGGTATTAACGCTCCGCAAACGCCTCACATCACCGCCGTAAATGCCTGCCAGGCATTTGAGGAGCAGCACCATAGACTTAAATGGGAGGCTTCAACTCCTCCTGACTCGACATGAGGCACCAGTTTTGCTGCGATGCAACGCTAATGCTTCAGTGTGAACAGCACTGTGTGCTGCTATGTGCAGAATTTTCAGAGGCATTTGAGAAGAATTAAAAACGCTTCCCAAACGCTTGTCTGACACCTGCTGACAAAGCTAGTGTGAATGTAGCCTTAAAGCTTTTCAATGCCTCCCATTCAAGTCTACGGGGACACTCCTCAAATGCCTGGCAGGCATTTGCGGGGTGTTAATACCATTGGCATTTATTATAGTCATTTGTAGTGCAGTTTTAACGCTTGTAAAACGCCTCAAAACCGCACATAAGCGCATTTTTAACACTTGTAGAATGCCTATACTAAAGCTCATTGCCCTAACGCTCTAGGGGCATTTTGGAAGTGTGAGGAATGCAGTCAGGTGTGAGTGAACAAGCCCTTACTGTGGTGATTACAGCAGACTGTGTCAGTGTACTCTGCATTGAAATGGCAGCTTGGAGTCCACAGGATAGGGTGACAACACTGCAGTTGGACTGATTAAGTATTGTCACTCATGGAATTAAAGTGTCTATGGAAATACCTTGCTGGTATCATTTAACAGATCAAGAAAAGATTAAAAACAACATTTGTGTTTACCAATATTTTGGGTCTAAGGAGTTAATTTAATAAAACTAGAGAATGCCAAATCTGGTGCAGCTCTGCGTGGCATCCAAAGCTTCTAACTTCAGCGTGTTCCATTAAACTTGGAGAAAAGAAAAACTTGGAATCCGATTGGTTTCTATGAAGAACTGCACCAGATTTTGCACTCTCCAGGTTTCATTAATCAACCCCTCAGTGTCTGCATTTAGATACATTTCAAACAGAAAATCACTCCAATCTAAAATTCAAAGATAGAGATAATGGTCTCTTTGCCATTTCCTAATGAAGAAAACGCAGAACATTATGTGCTGTAAATAGTTAAATGATTGTATGATTTACAACAAAATGTTCATTAATTATTTACAACCATGTTTATCACTACTATACTGGGACTTCGGTTTTAGAACATGTGCATGCAGTCTTCATTTGTTTCAATAATTTTACCTAACACTTGAGAATTTTGGCAAGAGAGGTAATCTATAATAATAATTAATATACATATAATAAAACAAGACTATAGAACAGAGACAATACATACCTTTTTTGCTCGCCATTTAATTCAAGTGCACAATGACAGTTGCTGACTTGCTGAGTCTTTGTAGAGGCAGTGAGAAATCTACAAACTAACTTCACACACCCTTAGGCTTTGGCATATATGATCTTGCTGTAGCATGTAGTCTATGATATGCGCTCCTCTGGTATCCTATCCAGTCTTTACAGTCAGCTTGTAAAGATTCTCTGAACAGGAGTATATTTATTTCAAGAAAGGTGTACAAAGATTACACAAGAGGAGGAGTGCAAAGTCAAATCCACTCCCTAGTACTAGTCAGTGGTTCATCAGAGGTCTTCGAAGCACCTCCCCACTTGCTGAATTTGTAATACAATTTGTCCATAATTAACCCATATTAACACTTAGATATCCCCAATCAGCCTTATTTAACTCCTCCCCCAGCATATTTTACTGTTTTTTTTTATCTGCTTTCAACTATTAATATTTAAACGTTTTTCTTTTTACTAGTTTTATTTATTCATTTTTTTGCCTCCAAATATAAAATGTGCAAAATTGGAAAAAATATCAACATATATTCAGTTGTAAATAACTTTGCAAAACTTTATACCAAATGCTGTGCTGCACCGATCTGTATTATTCAACACAGGCTTAGGCTGGCCATACACTATACAATTATCTTACACATTTCTGCCCAATTTCCTTTAGATTTACCTTCAACTATGTAGTGCAAGGGCCTGCCCAATTGGATACAACTGAAAGTGTTGTTTATATTTGACCTCATATTATATGGTTTTTGGTAAATCTAAAGCAAAATTCACAAGAAAATTGCATAGTGTATGGCCAGCCTTAAACCTGCTATTTTTTCTGATCCCTATTCACACAATAAAACTGCATTGGGTGCGTTGAATAATAATGCAGCATGTCTGTAGTTTCAGGTAGCACAAGGGATGGAACTGCAGTGAGCAGCAGTGTAATGCTGTGCTACACTGATCTGTATTATTCAACACAGGATTAAACCTGCTATTTTCTCTGAGCCCTATTCACACAATAAAACTGCATTGGGGTGAGTTGAATAAAAATGCAGCACGTCTGTAGTTTCAGCTAGCACAAGGGATGGAACTGCAGTGAGTCACAGTGTAATGCTGTGCCGCACCGATCTGTAATATTCAACACAGGAATAAACCTGCTATTTTTTCTGAGCCCTATTCACACAATAAAACTGCATTGGGGTGCGTTGAATAAAAATTCAGTGCGTCTGTAGCTTCAAGTAGCACAAGGGATGGAACTGCAGTGAGTCGGACTGCACTGCGGTGCACAGAGTGCGTTATTTTGTGACATTTCAATAATGTTAAAGAAAAAAGTAAACTGCGATGCAATATAAAAACATTTCACTGCCCTTCAGCCCGTACACCAGTGCACACACATTATACAGTGTGTAACGTGGAGGTTAGTGTGGACAAGTCTTCAATATACATATGACAAATTATATATAATGTTTCCATTTTTGCTAATGACATGAAATTATGTAAAGTTACTAAATGCCAGCAGTGACGGAAGGTTCATGTAAAAATGCCAATATGGACTATAATTATCTGGTCAAATAAAATATTGATAAATGTATGTTTAGGCACTTTGGCTACGTTGGCACTAACCCGCACAATAAAACGCAGTATTTACTATGTGGGCTAGTGTCATTTCAGGCTCCAACAGGGAGCGTGCAATCTGCATATCGGTTCATTGTACTGCTTTTCTTTTCCAATGCTTTGCGCTGTTATGCAGTTCCATCCAGTGTGGTGGAGAAAAAAGAAGCCGTGTTGAATTTTACCGCACTTCACCACACCAGCGTCGTGATGTGAATGGGATATGTAGAAAACAATCATTTTCAATGTGACCTAGTGGAGACCTGTGTTTATCCAGTGCAGAAGAGTGCAGGTCACCACACATAGTATAGACAAGTCCTTGGACCAGTAATTCTTAACCGTTTTAATATGGAGGAACCCTTGAATAACTTTTTAGCCTTAAGGACCTCCTGCTAATACTTATATCTACAGTTCATGGTACATAAGTGTGATGGTCAGTGGGAAAATGCTCCATACATGCGTGGTCAGTGGGAACTGGCCGACTTTCGGTGCATGTGCACCTGGCTTTACACTGTAGAATAAGGCTGGAGTTCCTGGGAATTCTGATTTTCGTTTTTTCCTTGTGAGGAGACTCAGGAGGTTTGGCTTTGCATTGCTTTTCTCTTGACCAAAACATCTATACGTTGTAGTAGACTGAATGTGATGGGCATATGTCTTTTTTAACCAAGTTATTAATGTCCCTTTCACACTGATGATTGACTCAGTGATTGGGGGGTTAGGCCCCTTTCAAATGGGGACGACCCATCAGCAAGTCCCCCTACTCAGCGGGAGATCTCTGCTGATCCAAGCTGAGTAGGCAGATGACAGGTCTGTATCCTCTTCGCTTCTGCAGAGCAGACACAGACACAGCCCGCTGATCTCTATGAGGCGGTTAGATGGAAATGGACCACGGTCCAATCTGCGGGACGGATGGGGAATGGATCCCTATCCGTCTGTTTTTGGCGTACAGGATCAGATCAGATGCTGGCGGGGGTCAGCGATCCATAGAGGCTTATATATGGTCCAATCGGGTCTGCCTGAAAAAGGGGTTTTCCTCGCTGTATATTTTATTGACAGTGGTCCCCTGGACATATAGACAGGCTAAAACTCTCTAATAGGGACACAGACAGCAAAAAAAAAACACCTTGAGAGAATTTGAAAACCCACTTATACAACAATAAAAATAATGAAGCATACATGCTAGCTGCTTTAAATAGATGTTCTTTCAAATTCTTGACTTAACTGTCATTTTCAGTATATTACCAATACTTTAATATGTTTTCAACACTGTTTTGATCTCTATGAACCCTTGTGTCATGTCATTGTCTTCTAGATATAATAAATTGCTTTGAATGAATGCAGAAATACTTGAAAGACTTGACAGGTGTCTGAGGTTACTTAAGGGCTTTATGAAAATACGAGCATTTTACGTAGATATATATAGACACAAAAATACATTGCTCAAAAAAATTAAAGGAACACTTTAAAAACACATCAGATCTCAATGGGGAAAAATATCATGCTGGATATCTATACTGATATGGACGGGGTAATGTGTTAGGAAAGTAAGGATGCCCCATTGTTTGATGGAAATGAAAATTATCAACCTACAGAGGACTGAATTCAAAGACACCCTGAAAATCAAAGTGAAAAAATTATGCAGCAGGCTAGTCCATTTTGCTGAAATTTCATTGCAACAACTCAAAATGGTACTTAGTAGTTTGTATGGCCCCACGTGCTTTTATGCATGCCTGACAATGTTGGGGCATGCTCCTAATGAGACAAAGGATGGTGTCCTGGGGTATTTCTTCCCAGATCTGGACCAGGACATTACTGAGCTCCTGGACAGTCTGAGGTGCAACCTGGCAGCATCGGATGGATGGAAACATGATATCCCAGAGCTGTTCTATTGGATTTAGGTCAGGCAAGCGTGGGGGTCATTTAATGGTATCAATTCCTTCATCCTCCAGAAACTGCCTGCATACTCTTGCCACATGAGGCTGGACATTGTTGTGCACCAGGAGGAACCCAGGACCCACTGCACCAGCGTAAGGTCTGACAATGTGTCCAAGGATTTCATCCCGATACCTAATGGCAGTCAGGGTGCCATTGTCCAGCCTGTAGAGGTCTGTGCATCCCTCCATGGATATGCCTCCCCAGACCATCACTGACCCACGACCAAAATGCTCATGCTGAACGATGTTACAGGCAGCATAACATTCTCCATGGCTTCTCCAGACCCTTTCATGTCTGTCAAATGTTCTCAAGGTGAACCTGCTCTCATCTGTGAAAAGCACAGGACGCCAGTGGCAGACTTGCCAATTCTGGTGTTCAATGGCAAATGCCAATCAAGCTCTATGGTGCCGGGCAGTGAGCACAAGGTCCACTAGAGGATGGTAGGCCCTCAGGCCACCCTCATGAAGTCTGTTTCTGATGGTTTGGTCAGAGACATTCACACCAGTGGCCTGCAGGAGGTCATTTTGTAGAGCTCTGGCAGTGCTCATCCTGTTCCTCCTTGCACAAAGAAGCAGATACCAGTCCTGATGATGGGTTAAGGACCTACTACGGCCCTGTCCAGCTCTCCTAGAGTAACTGCCTGTCTCTTGGAATCTCCTCCATGCTCTTGAGACTGTGCTTATAGACACAGAATACCTTCTGACAATGGTATGTATTGATGTGCCATTCTAGAGGAGTTAGGCTGCCTGTGCAACCTCTGTAGGGTCCAGGTATCGCCTCATGCTACCAGTAGTGACACTGACCCTAGCCAAATGCAAAACTAGTGAAAAACAGAAAAGATGAGTAAGGAAAAAAAATGTTAGTGGCCTCCGCCTGTAAAACCATTCCTGTGTTGGGGGTCGTCTCATTGCTGCCCATCTAGTGCACCTGGTAATTCTGTCAATTACATTACCACCAAAGCAGCTGAAACTGATTAATAACCCCCTATGCTACTTAACTGACCAGATCATATCCCAGGAGTTTAATTGACTTGCTGCTATACTCTGATTAAAAAGTGTTACTTTAATTTTTTTGAGCAATGTGTGTATATGTATTGTGGGGTTAGCTCAGGTAAGGGATCACCTTCCCTGGGAAAAAGGTAGACCACACAGCAGGCTTTCTTTAAAATC
This sequence comes from Staurois parvus, assembly GCF_062004578.1. Taxonomy (NCBI): domain Eukaryota; kingdom Metazoa; phylum Chordata; class Amphibia; order Anura; family Ranidae; genus Staurois; species Staurois parvus. The sequence continues at coordinate 25,323,344 of NW_028317949.1, read as the reverse complement.
TGACTGGTCGTCAGTTTTATTAAAGGTTGCAAAATATCAAAACCAAACAAACACAAAATAAATCCTTGCCATCCAGGCACTAACTAAAACATGGAAATTTTCCTTTCTCACTGGTGAAGGGCTTCTCCCTGTCACCAACAAAACAAAACAATAAGCAAACCTTTTCTCTTGGTTGTATAATAATTACTTTCATGCACAGCTCTCTCAGGAATGGAGTCCCAGGCCACAAGCAGCTCCTTTCTCCAGCACCTGTTGGTGCTCAGTATTGGACCACAAAATCCGGTCCAGAACCACCTCTGCCATACTGGCCCAGAAAACCCGGAGTGGATTTCACCTGAAACTCCCAAGTATGATCGCATGCGAGGTGACACATAGCGTCCATCGATCACTTCGCCGTTCATACTGTCACAGTATATATATATATACTATATTGCTAAAAGTATTGGGCCAGCTCTCCAAATCATTGGATTCAGGTGTTCCAATCACCGCCATGGCCTCAGGTGTATAAAATCAAGCGCCTAGGCATGCAGACTGCTGCATGCCTAGGGTCACTCTCAGGAGCTCTGTGAATTCAAGCGTGGTACTGTGATAAATATAGAAAGAATCCCCCTGCGCTCCACAGAACCTTTAACTTAAAGTCAGCTGCTATCACCTTTTCCCTATACCTTAGGATATGTGCAAATCAATTTATATGTTTTGTGATGAAGCGCTCAACTTATATAGTGTATACAAACCCTTTTTTACATCAATAATATTGTGAAAAATACAAAATAAGTACTTAATTCCCTCTTAAATTCTATAAACTATACAAAATCATTTATAAGTAACTGGTGCAAATTCACACTCCTATTTATGCCCCCTAGTGGTCAAAGACCGTGAAAAATCTAATACAAATGATAACACTTTATCTGTGCAAAGTGATAAGTGTATCCAATTACAAGAACTAAATCAAATAAACAGTCCCAAGACTTGTGATGCCACACTGTGCAAATAATAAGTGTTCAATACACAGTAATTATAACTTCACTCCATGCTGCAAACGTGCTCTTCGTGACACTCTGATGTGACTCCCCTGGATATAGCCAAAATGCCTCCTCACCTTCCACATTCGACCCTTGCGGGTCACAAAGCCTCAAAAATATAGTATCTCAGCCAGATTTTCATGCTCCACTGACTCCACCGACTCAATAAAGATCCCCCTCCAAGCAATAAATTCCTCTCAGATCACTTTCCTCACAATATGGACTCATAAACACAGGACGTATCTGAGAATAGCAGAAACATGCATTCCCACTCGCGTTTGTTCCCTAGGGAGAGAAGCTATTTATGGAAAAGAAGGTGGATCGGGTGTGAGGAAACAACAACTGTCACCAACTGTCTGCACAGTCAATAGCTAAAGACCTCCAAACTTTCTGTGGCCTTCAGATTAGCACAACAACAGTGCGTAGAGAGCTTCATGGAATGGATTGCTATGGCTGAGCAGCTGCATCCAAGCCTTACATCACAACGTGCAATGCAAATCATCGGATGCAATGGTGTAAAGCATACTGCCACTGAACTCTACAGCAGTGGAGATGGGTTCTCTGGATTGACAAATCATGCTTCTCTGTCTGGCAATCCGATGGATGTGTCTGGGTTTGGCAGTTGCCAAAAGAACGGTACTTGTCTGACTGCATTGTGCCAAGTGTAAAGTTTGGTGGAGGGGGCATTATGGTTTGGGTTATTTTTCAGGGGTTGGGCTTGGCCCCTTAGCTTCAGTGAAGGGAACTCTTAAGGCAGCATACCAAGACATTTTGGACAATTTCATGCTCCCAGCATTGTGGGAACAGTGTGGGGATGGCCCCTTCCTGTTCCAAAATGACTGCACACCAGTGCACAAAGCAAGGGCAATAAAGACAAGGATGAGAGAGTTTGGGGTGGAGGAACTTGACTGGCCTGCACAGAGTCCTGACCTCAACCCGACAGAACACATTTGAGATGAATGTGAGCCAGGCCTTCTCGTCCGACATCAGTGCCTGACCTCACAAATGTGCTTCTGGAAGAATGGTCAAACATCCCCATAGACACCCTCCTAAACCTTGTGGACAGCCTTTCCAGAAGAGTTGAAGCTGTTATAGCTGCAAAGGGTGGGCCAACTTAATATTGAACCCTACGGACTAAGACTGGGATGCCATTAAAGTTCATGTACGTGTAAAGGCAGGCATCCCAATACTTTTGGCAATATAGTGTATATATACACACTGCTCAAAAAAATGAAAGGAACTCTTTTTAATCAGAGTATAGCATCAAGTCAATTAAATCCTCAGATATTGACCTGGTCAATGAGGTAGCAGAGGGGGTTGTTAATCAGTTTCAGCTGCTTTGCTGTTAATGAAATTAACAAGAGGTGCACTAGATAGCAACAATGAGACAACCCTCAACACAGGAATAGTTTAACAGTTGGAGGCAACTGACATTTTTTTCCCTACTCATCTTTTCTGACAGTTTTTCAGTAGTTTAGCATTTGGCTAGGGTCAGTGTCTCTACTTGTAGCATGAGGCGATACCTGGACCCTACAGAGGTTGCACAGGTAGTCCAACTCTTTCAGAATGGCACATCGATACGTGCCATTGCCAGGTTTGTGGTATATCCCAGCACAGTCTCAAGAGCATGAAGGAGATTCCAGGAGACAGGCAGTTACTCAACGAGAGCTGGACAGGACTGTAGAGGGTCCTTAACTCATCAGCAGGACTTAACCCATCAGGAGGAACAGGATGAGCACTGCCAGAGCCCTACAAAATGACCTCCAGCAGACCACTGGTGAGAATGTCTCTGACCAAACAATCAGAATCAGACTTCATGAGGGTGGCCTAAGGGCTGGACGAGGGAAACAGACTTCATGTGGGCCCTGTGCTCACTGTGCTGAATTTGCCATTGAACACCAGAATTGACAGATCCACCACTGGCGCCCTGTGCTTTTCCTAGATGAGAACAGGTCCACCTTGAGCATGTGACAGACATGAAAGGGTCTGGAGAAGCCGTGGAGAACGTTATGCTGCCTGTAACATCATTCAACATGACCATTTTGGTGGTGGGTCAGTGATGGTCTGGGGAAGCATATCCATGGAGGGACGCATAGACCTCTACAGACCAGACCGTGGCACCCTGACTGCCATTAGGTGTCGGGATCAAATCCTTGGACCCACTGTCAGACCCTACGCTGGAGCAGTGGGTCCTGGGTTCCTCCTGGTGCACGATAATGCCCGGTCTCATGTGGCGAGAGTATGCAGGCAGTTCCTGGAGGGTGAAGGAATTGATGCCACTGAATGGTCCCCATGCTTGCCTGACCTAAATCCAATGGAACACCTCTGGGATATCAAGTTTTGGTATGCCAGTTTGCACCTCATACTGTCCAGGAGCTCAGTGATGCCCTGGTCCAGATCTGGGAAAAAATACTCCAGGACACCATTCATAGTCTCATTAGGAGCATGCCCCAACATTGTCAGGCATGCATACATGTACGTGGGGGCCATACAAACTACACTATTGGGAGTGACATCATTGCCTAAATATGTCCATATTTGGGCAATGATGTCACCACTATCCTTGCCCTTTCCTTCATATTGCCAATGTCAGCTCAGGGACTGTCATTCGACGAGTGGCCATAGTCACATTAAGATCATCAGGTTTTTTTTCTTTTACCTGGTGTCATTCATTGTGACTGATGAGCATCTACATCTCTGTAATCACTGGACAAGATAATTAATGATGGATGTACATCGTGGGGCATTTCTTTTTTTAACCACTTCAAGTCCAGACATTTTCTACCCCTTCCAGTCCAGGCCAATTTTCAGCTTTCAGCACTGTCACACTTTGATTGCCGATTACTTGGGCATGCAACACTGTACCCAAATTAAATAATAGTTTTTTGCGTCAGATAGAGCTTTCTTTTGGTGGTATTTAATCACCACTGGCTTTTTTATTTTTTTGCTATACAAATGAAAAGAAAAAATTTAAAACCATGTTTTTTGAAGTTGTAATTTTTTGTCACAATTTTTTTTTAATTTTATAAAATTTGTTTGCCATGCCTTCTGAGTATGGGAATACCACATGTGTGAGATTTTCACAACTTAGATGCATAGAGAGGCCCATAATCCATGGAGCACCTTCAGACGTTCCAGGGGCTTAAAATTACTCATCTAATTTCTTGATCACTTATCACATTTTTGGAGGTCCTGCAGCACCAGGACAATGGAGACACTCATAAAATGACCACATTTTGGAAAGCAAACACTCCAAGGTATTTTCTTAAAGGTATAGTGAGTCTTTTGAATATGTTATTTTTTGCCACAGGCTTTTTGAAAATGTGCAAAGATATATATATATACACTGGTCATTCGTTCCGTTTTATGGATTGTCGTTGAGTCCATTAAATCTCTCTGGGAAAAGAAAAGCTATAGTTGTCTAATTGATAAGACATCACATGGTCAAGTTGTCAGAAAGAAGCCTTTACTGCGTCAATGCCAAAAAAAAGCCCAGTGAGGCATACCAAGGTATTGTCAGACATATTGTAATCAGGCTTTTCTGTGGCATTAGTGCAGTAAAGGCTTCTTTCTGGCAACTCGACCATGCAGCTCATTTTTGTTCAAGTATTGTCGGATTGTGCTCCTTCAAAATAACCACACCATCTTTTTCCAGAGCAACCTGTATTGCTCCTGAGGTTACCTGTGGGTTTTTTCTTGTATTTCAAACAATTCTTTTGGCAGATGTGACAGCAATATTTCTTGGTCTACCTGTACTTGGCTTGGTATTAATAGATCCCCGAATTTTCCTCTTCTGAATAAGTGATTGAATAGTACTGACTAGTATGTTCAACGCTTTGGATATCTTTGCATGTCCTTTTCCCACTTTATAAAGTTCCACTATCTTGTTACGCAGGTTTTTTGACAGTTCTTTTCTGATCCCTATGGCTCAGTATCTAGCCTGCTCAGTGCATCCATGTGAAAGGCTAACAAATTAATTGACTATTTATACACAGACACTAATTGCAATGTAAAAAGTCACAGATGTGGGAGATTAAAATGTTACTAAACCCACAGCAGTCAAATCAGTATGTATATGCAGTAAAGCATGCTTGTTATACTCACTGTGGAACCTAAGGGGTTAATCCTCCCCACTGTGTAAAAAGGATATTTGAGCCTGTCTTCTCTGATCCTCCCCTTCTTCTACTGTTCCAAATCCATGTGCTGATAGTACAGAGCTCTAGGAGATACACTGCATGCTCAATTTAGTATGTATTGCTAGATAGATTTTTGTTTCTTCGGGGGTGCATGTGATCAGCACAGGGCCAATTAGCATTGTCCAGACAGAGGGTCAGGGGTTATGCAGCCTCATAGAACAGTCAGAAGACAGTGAAAACTCCTCTTACAAGCTTTAACCAGTGCTCGGCTAGACACTGATAGAAGTCACAAGACTGCTATATGCTGCTGATGAGAAAAGGTATTTAACAGTTTACATTTACTACAATAATTTGATTTCCATGTTCTGTGTATTGTGGGACACCATATATTATGAATGTAGGGTCAAGGGTTTAGTAACACTTTAACCTTTAATTGCCATTTTAACCTGTGAGTGTCACCTTTCATGTCTGAACCAAACATTCCAAGGTATGTAAACGTTTGATCAGGGCCTTTTGGGTGATTTCTTTTAAAATTATGATTTACAAAGGAACCAAACAACTATGTGGTAATAAATGGCTTTGTATGATCACAATCCTTAAATAAAAGACAGTTTTTGGGCATGATCAGTCATATTTCTAATATGAATGTAGAAATGTCATGATTTCTGCCAGGGTATGCAAATGTTTGAACACAACTGTATTTATGTTTATATTTGGTATGTTTGTTATTGTTTCTGTAATGCTGGAAGTATGTGTCCTACAGTTTTCATTTCTTAGCAACAAGGGAGGATGTGGAGATTGTTACCTGGGAGTTTTTAGCCATGCTTTCAGGGGCCCAAATAGCCTACAGGTAAGATAATAAAATGATTGAACATTTTACAAAGCTGCACAGTTTTTTTTAAGTGTTTTCTATGCCTTCTTGACTGCATAGGTTATTTTCTGGACGTTTTCTGTATTCTGTAATATACAGTAATTCTATTTTATACTTTTTATTAAATGATTTGACTTCATATGACTGTTAACAATATCTATTAAGCTCTAGTGCTGGTACTGTTAAAGCATGTAAACTTTTTCTACCTTTTTGTGTGTAAATTTGTTACATATATTTCCCCCCAAGGATCTGGTAGGCATTACATTGCCATGACACCCAACAGACTGCCTCAGGGCTAAGTGCTGCATAATGTAAAAAAGACAAACATTTAGGAAAAAAACATTTTTTCCTTACTTTCTGTTATAAGGCTTGCAAAGAAAAATGCCAGGATAGTACCAACAACCATGAAATGATGTCTTTTTGGATAGTGGACACCCCAAGGTGATGTATTTTTTGAAAATAAAGAAATATACTGATTTAAACCATAGAGCTTAGTAATAGTGCACTGGATACAGCAATGTTGTAGGTCACACACAGAGGGAGTAGATGAAGGGTTTAATGTACAGCTCACATACAGTGGCAGAATGGAAATGAAGGGGTTAATGTTCACATGTGTGAGATAAGAGAGGTGAGGTGTTATCAATATACACTTCACTAGAGAAAGGATGGAGCCCAGATGTAAAGCGGAGGTGAAAGGGTTAAAAACAATTCCACAATCATACCCCAAATCTTCTGCTGCTTGTGCTCTAGAATGAACAAATTGTACACTCATTGGTTTCTCCTTCCTTTGTTGCAATGGTTTGGCACACAGAATCCCCGATTCCCCTCTTATGAGGTCCCTACCATTGCTTCTGGCTCCTCCTCTTCAGGGAGTGCCCCCATAGGAAGCAGCACTTGTGCAGGCTTGCTCCTGAGCCCCGCTGTCTGCATCCATAGACACAGACAGCAGGGTTCAGCCTTAGCCCTTCATCATAAGATTTGATTGATAGCAGCAGGAGACAATGGCTCCTGCTGCTATCAATCTGCCCTGTGAGGAGGCAGACAGCAGAGAGAGCCACTGCTCTCGAGCATAGTCTTGGATTGAGATCAGGCTTTGGTAAGTACAAGGGGGGGGGGTAGGCAATGGAGGGGCATCCTGGATACAAAACGTCCAGAATTCATTATGGTAAAAACCCTTAAGGCTTTAGATCCACTTTAAACATTTTGTTTTTCAAGAAGGTAGCTACCTAAGTAAAGCTGACTATTGAAAACGCTCTTGGAAGCATAATAGTTTGTCCCAAGCCCTGTAACTGTCACTTGCTGGAGCACTTTCTATATGCAAAGGTAGTGAAAATGTTAAATAAAGCAGTGTGCAATAAAACAGAAATTCATATACTGAATAGGATCGATACGTTTTATCCACATGCAATTATCAAAATACCATTATTTTTAAGGATAGTGGTCCATTAAATTGTGCATAACTGAATGTATTTGGATTTGTAAAGCACTTTTAGTTTTTTGTAAGGAATTTCTCAAGCACTGTAGGGCATACTGAATAAAACAGAAATGCACACAATCCTGTTAATGCATTCTGTCCTGTAACTAGGGCAGCACAAATACTTGTTAGTACTTGTTAACAAGAATAATTGGCATTCCTCGGAGGGGACATGTACGCTGATCATCAAGGCACTGATGATCAGTGTGCCCTGATGATCAGTGTAGCCTGAGCAGTGCCACCTCTCAGTGCCCATCAATGCCAGCTGTCAGTGCTCATCAATGCCACCTACCAGTGCCCATCAGTGCCTCATCAATGCCACATATCAGTGCCTACCAGTGCACATCAATGCCACATATCAGTGTCCATCTGAGCTGCCAGTCAGTGCTACCTATCAATGCCAGTCAGTGCCACCTATCAGTGCTGCCAAGCAGTGCCACCTATCAGTGCCAGTCAGTGCCATCTATCAGTGCCAGTCAGTGCCGCCTATAAGTGCGCATCAGTGCTGCCTATCAGTGCCAGTCAGTGCCGCCTATCAGTGCCATATATGAGTGCTGCTTTTCAGTGCCCATCAGTGATGCCTGTCAATGCCCATCAGTGCCAGCTACTAGTGCCTCCTCATCAGTGCCCATCAGTGCCACCTATCAGTGTCCATCAGTGCAGCCTATCAGTGCACATCACTGCAGCCTCATTTGCGCACATCAGTGAAGGAGAAAAATCACTTATTTACAAAATGTTATAACAAAAACTAAGAAAAAAGTTTTTTTGCAAAATTTATGTTTTTGGTTTGTTTAGCAAAAAATAAAAAACTCAGAGGTGATTAAATACCACCAAAAGAAAGCTCTATCTGTCACAAAAAATGATAAAAATTTTATATGGGTACAGTGTTGCATGACTGAGCAATTGTCATTCAAAGTGCAACAGCACTGAAAGCTGAAAACTGACCTGTGCAGAAAGGGGGTATAAGTGCCCGGTAGGCAAGTGGCTAAAAAGCAAAAAAGTGACAGTCTGTTTACCAGGTTGCTGAGAGCGTGCTGAAGTAGTCCATTGTTACATTCACCTAACAAAACCATTGGCGCACATAGGAATTCATGAAATAAATCAATTCTTTTTGTAACCTCCCACCCACTATATGATATAGTGGTAGTGGAACTATAAGTCCAAGTATTCATATTGGGTATTGTAGGTCCACAAAGCTGGTAACCGCCCCGCTGTCCTTATTTTTTTGGTTTACTTGGTGTACTTTATTGTGTTTGGAGAATGTGAAGATGGGATGAGTGCACATCTCTGAGATATTTGCCCCGGGCTCTCCAGTGTCCTTAAATAGTCTTGCTGACACCTGTTATTCAAACACTAGAGAATTTTGACAAGTTCTCACATAACTATTACATTTGACACTCCTCTGCTGGAGTGTATATTAAACTGAAATAGCCACATGGTCTGAACTTTATCTTTTTAGATGCAGACCTCTGTAATTATATCATCTGCTACTGATACAGTTTAACTTTTGATGCTAAATATTATTAATAAGCCTATTAACGTATACAGTAGTACTGCAGGAAAGTATATTATTTTTTATTATAACTTATTCTTCTCAATCTATGTGCAGCCCAAATGTTTTAAAGTTTTGGATAGACTAGGGTACTTGTGGGGAGATTTTCCTTCACTTCCTGTGCCAGAGATACAAGGTAATAAGAGGGGAATACCCATCTTAGACAGTTGTTAATGAAACAGGTGTCCCAGAAGGAAAATTTATGTTTTGGGGACAGCTCTAAAATTAAGGATTTCCCATCACTTACTGTTTCAGTGGCTGTAGAGTCCAGGATTCATCCCCCCTACGAGAACACAGACAGTGATAAAAACTTGACAGTGGGTCTAACTTTTCTCCACCTTATCCAAAATATTGTATTGATTTTTTTAAACTATTGAACAGCAAACATTTAAAATTTCTGTATAGCAAACCTTTCAGCCATTTTAAATTATTAAAAGTACACAAAAGCTATTACAAATTAGAAATGAGTTACGTGTGTGTAGGCATGCAATTCTATCATTAAATTCATGTAAAGCCCCGGACAGAACGCACTGCCACCTTGCGGAAAAAAATAAAGGTACCATTGACCAATAAAACACAGAGCTTGTCTTCAAGCAAATTGTGAGAGCAATGTACACATTTCCATCTTCACAAGATAGTGGTGAGGATATAAGCAATGTTAACATTGTAAATCTTTGTGTAATTCCCCCATACTAGGATCACAATATGTGTAATAATAAAAAAAAATCAATAAATAATAAATGGTGTATAAAAATAGTGAATTAACAGATAGTGTAAAAAACCCAAAAAACTCTACTGTGTGGCTGCTGCTACTGCTATAAAGGTTGTATACCTTCAATGAATTTTACAAAGACTTACAACACTGCCCTCTACTGGTTTACAGTGGGAATGGAAAAGAATCACCCTCCTTCAACCACTCGCCTACCGGGCACTTATACGCTCTTCCTTATCAGGCCAATTTTCAGCTTTCAGCGTTGTCACACTTTGAATGACAATTGCGTGGTCATGCAATATTGTACCCATATGAAATTTTTATAATTATTTTCACACAAATAGAGCTTTCTTTTTTACTCACTGTTGGGTGTTTTATTTTTTGCGCTATAATCAAAAAAAGAGGAAAAATTTTTTTTAAAAAAGTTGTTCTTTGTTTCTGTTATAAAATTTTGCAAACGAGTAATTTTTCTCCTTCACTGATGTGCGTTGATGAGGCTGCACTGATAGGCAGCACTGTCGGGCACTGATAGGCAGCACTGATGGGCACTGATAGGCAGCACTGATGAGGTGGCACGGATAGGCGGCACTGATGGGCACCGATAGGCAGCACTGATAGGCGGCACTGATGAAGGCCACTAATAGGCGGCACTGACTGGCAGCACTGACTGGTGTCACTGCTGGGCACTGACTGGTGTCACTGCTGGGCACTGATGGGTGGCACTGCTGAGCACTTGTGGGGGGCACTGCTGGGCATCGATCATCAGGGCACTGATCATCAGTGCCCTGATGATCGGTGCCGATCCCTCCTTTGACAACTGCCGGTTCTCGGCAGCACTTTCCTCACGCTGTAACAGCGTGAGGAAAGTGCAGCCGATAACCAGCAATTGCATTTCCCGATGATCAGTGTGTCATTGGACACGGCTGATCACGTGGTAAAAGGCAGCTGTGATTGGCCTTTTACCATATCATGTGATCAGCTGTGTCCATAGGACACAACTATCACGGAGATCGCCGGGTGCGCGCCCCAGGGGGCATGCAGGAAAGTGCATTCTGGCAGGACGACATGACGTCCACCCAGAACTGGCTGGCTGCAGTGAAGCTGTCATTCAGCTATCTGCGGTCGGCAAGGAGTTAAAATACTGTAATCACATTTTGTTCCTTTGCAGGTTGAAATAAAGACAGACACAGTTTTTGTCATATCCAGCTATATTCACTCTTTACTGTATATACTTATAAGTTTAACTTATAAGTTAAACTTATAACATCCAAGTGAAAGATTTAACACCAACATGTCAGAACAAAATAACAAAAATTAAAAACAGAATCACTGAGTTGGAAAAAGGATCATCCCCTCCTAAATGACTTGTAAATTCAGCCAGCTGTAGCTAATCATCTGCTCAATGGCACACAAAGCCATTTGATGTTCAACTGTGATCAGCTGTGGTTATTTTGATTAGCTTGTCATGAAAAGAGCTTTCCTGGAGCATTTCAGCCCATGGTAGTGCAACTGAAGCAAACAATCAACTATAGGTGGCAAAGCACTGTCAAAAGATGAAAGGATTAAATGGAATATAACTGAATCCATTTTGTATACACTAATACAAGATGCTAGTTTAACATACATATATGAGATATGTACACACTAACAAAACTGTCTATGCCAGCTTCATGTAGAAATGAGTGTTTTTGCAAACTTTACAAAAAAGCAGATAAGGTTTACTCTCACTTCTGAAAAGTTTTAACCACAACTTGGGTGTTGGGTCAGATTACAGCCATGGTCTTGGGTGTTGGGTCAGATTACAGCCATGGCCTTGGGTGTTGGGTCAGATTACAGCCATGGTCTGGGCTTTAGACCAGATATGGTATGATAGATAAAGCAGAAGAGTGAAAATGCAAACCTCATACAAATAATTGTTGAGTTAAGGTAAAAAAATGTACATGTATTTGATTGGATGGTCTGAAGGTGTGTTTGCCCAAAGACTACAGTATAATAACCCTGATGTTATGCCAATAAAACTGAAGTGTTTGCAATCGCAACTGAGGTGACTTGAGTGCATTCACTTTCTGAGATCTCGTAGCTGTGTCCAGGTGTGACCATTGGTATCTTGAGGGGGCCCCCAAGGAAAAAAGGAAAAAGACCACCTACCTACTTTCAAAAGATCTCTAGGATAAAGTTGTGGACAGGCACAAGTCAGGAGATGGATACAAAAAAACTTTTCAAAGATTTTATCAATGGCTAGAAGAACAGTGAAGTCTATTATTAAGGATTGGAAGGTATTTGGTACAACACAGACCCTCCCTGGATCAGGATGTCGCTCCAAACTGGATGAAAGAGCCAGGAGGAAATTGGTCAGAAAGGCTACCAAGAAGCCTACAGCAACTCTGAAGCATTTGCATGAATTTATGACAAAGAGTGGTCATTGTGTGCATGTGACAACAATATCACAAATTCTCCACAAATGTGGATTGTGTGGGTGGGTTACAAGAAAAAAGCCATTCCTCAAAAGTGGCTTTGCCAACATTCACCTTGAAGATTCTGAGGTCACATGGAAAAAGGTGTTTTGGTCAGACTAAAATTGAATTATTTGGCCTTAACACTAAACAGTATGTCTGGTGAAAATCCAATACAGCTCACCATCCAAATAACACCATTCCTACAGTAAAGCATGGGGATGGTTGTGACGAACATGGTGCCTGACCCCTGCCCTTCTCAACACCTCATTACAAAGGACCATCCAATCACACACTGCGCTGTCCCAAACAGTGCTCAGCATAAATGAGTACACCCCAACAGATTTGTCAGAAAACCTTTCCTTTCAGATTCAATATTTTCTATGGGACACTATACTACAAAATACTCCCACAAATGCGGGCCATTCATTGCAAACAAGATTTGTTAATTTGCACACACAAAAAGTATTTCCCCTAACAAATTCATTCAAGACCATGTTGCAAAAATGAATACACCCCAATGAAAGCTAAATTTTAGACAACAAAATCCTAATTAACAAGAATTCGACTACAGATGAGTCTAATTATTCATTAAACAGGTGTCCAGCAGACAGTTGATTATAAAAGGGCATTATTTAACAAAGACAACCCCTTCCCATTTCATGCTGTCAGCAATGGCACCACATGGAGGAGAAATGTCACAAGGCCTGAGAAAGAAAATAATTTCTTTACACAAGAAAGGTGACGGCTACAAGAAGATCAGCAAAGCTTGACTTATCAGTCAAAATACTGTAGCAAAAGTGATACAAAAATGTAACAAAGATGGAACTGCAATCACCTCACAGAGACATCAATGGAAGTTAACACCTCGACAGGAGCGTCTTCTGATGAGAAGAGTTGAAGAAAATCGGCATTCAAGTTCACTGCAGTTCGCTAAAGAAGTAGAAAGCCAAACTGGGGTGATTGTTTCCCGTGACACAATACGGCGTACGTTTAAGAGGAATGGCATGCATAGGTGTTGTCCATGAAGGAAGCCCATGCACAAAAAAGCCCGCCTAGACTTTACCAGGGCCCATGCTGAAAAAGAAGAAGACTACTGGGACTCTGTACTCTGGAGTGATGAGACCAAGATAAATGTTTTTGGAACAGATGGCTTCAAAACTGTATGCTGTTGCAAAGGTGAGGAGTACAAACAAAACTGCATTGTGCCTACAGTGAAACATGGTGGTGGCAGTGTCCTTCTGTGGGGCTGCATGAGTGCTGCTGATACCGGTGAGCTGCATTTCACTGATGGTATCATGAATTCACAGATGTACTGCTCTATATTGAAAGAGAAGATGCTACCAACTCTCTGTGCTGTTTTCCAACATGACAATGATCCAGAACACACATCCAAGGCCACTGTTGCATTTCTGAAGAAGAACAGGGTGAAAGTGATTCAGTTGCCAAGTAAAGTTGTGTTCAAAATAATAGCAGTGTGTTGAAAAAAGTGAATAAAGCTCAAAATCCTTCTAATAGCTTTTATTTCTATACACACAAATGCATTGGGAACACTACACATTCTATTCCAAATCAAAACATGAAGAAAAATATATCAAAAGGTGAATTTTAGACTGCTCAAAAAATAGCAGTGTTTGTATTCTTCTTCACAAACTCAAACATTCACTATATAAACTGAAAAATGTTTGAAGATTTTGCTTTCCTTTGAATCACTTAATGAATATTTGGTTGTATAAGCACTGTTTCTGAGAACTGCTGTACATCTGTGTTGCATGGAGTCAACCAACTTCTGGCACCTGTGAACAGGTATTCCAGCCCAGGATGATTGGACTACATTCCACAGTTCTTCTCTATTTCTTGGTTTTGCCTCAGAAACAGCATTTTTTATGTCACCTCACAAGTTTTCTATTGGATTAAGATCTAGGGATTGGGCTGGCCACTCCATAACGTCAATCTTGTTGGTCTGGAACCAAGATGTTGCACATTTACTGGTGTTTGGGGTTGTTGTCTTGTTGGAACACCCATTTCAAGGGCATTTCCTCTTCAGCATAAGGCAGCATGACCTCTTCAAGTATTCTGATGTATTCAAACTGATCCATGATCCCTGGTATGCGATAAATAGGCCCAACACCGTAGTATGAGAAACATCCCCATATCATGATGCTTACGCAACCATGCTTCACTGTCTTCACAGTGTACTGTGGCTTGAATTCAGTGTTTGGGGGTCGTCTGATAAACTGTCTCCGGCCACTAGACCCAAAAAGAACAATCTTACTTTCATCAGTCCACAAAATGTTGCGCCATTTCTCTTTAGGCCAGTCAATGTGCTCTTTGGCAAATTGTAACCTCTTCAGCACATGTCTTTTTTTCAACAGTGGGACTTTGCGGGGGCTTCTTGCAGATAGCTTGGCTTCACATAGGCGTCTTCTAATTGTAACAGTACTCACAGGGAACTTTAGACCTTCTTTGATCTTCCTGGAGCTGATTGTTGGCTGAGTCCTTGCCATTTTGGCTATTCTTCTATCCATTCGAATGGTAGTTTTTCGCTTTCTTCCACATCTTTCAGGTTTTGGTTGCCATTTTAAAGCATTTGCGATCATTTTGGCTGAGCAGCCTATCATTTTCTGCACTTCTTTATATGTTTTCCCCTCCAATCAACTTTTTAATCAAGGTACGCTGTTCTTCTGAACAATGTCTGGAACGACCCATTTTCCTCAGAATTGCAGAGAGAAATGCACTGTAACCAGCATGTACAACATTTGCTGCCTTCCTTCCTTAAATAAGGGCAATAATTGCCACCTGTTTTTCAAAGAATGAATGACCTCACTAATAGAACTCCACACTGCTATTATTTTGAACATGCCCCTTTCAATTAGTGAACCAACTACACAGAATCAGCAGCATGCATGTCATGACTGTTGGATCTGTTGGATTTCTATTACTCTACTACACCTGCTAGTAAATTATTTGCCATGTAGAAATATAATTTCTACCAAAAACAGTGATTGATCCGGTTAGTGATGTCTGACTGCTATTATTTTGAACACAACTGTATGTCTCCTGATTTGAACCCAATCGGACACCTATGGGGAATTCTGAAGAGACAAGTTGAGCATCACTCTCCATCCAGTATCCAGGCTCTAAAAGAGGTTGTTCTTGAAGAATGGAACAAGATAGATGTTGCAATATGTCACCAACTTGTTCATTCTATGCCTAGAAGACTTGGTGCTGTCCTTACAAGTCATTAAGGTCATACAAAGTACTAGATGTAGTAGTTTTTGCTGAGGGGTGTATACATTTTTGCATCAACTAATTTGATTAAAACTGAAGATTTTGTAATCTAAGTTATATTATATTATTAACCTTAATTTCATGTAATGAGCTAAACAAATGTTCTATAAACCTCAGTTTTGTCAAAATTTTGGAATTGTTGTGATTAAAATCTTACTTTTCAAAAGAGGTGTACTCATTTATGCTGAACACAGTATGTAATAATGTCACTCTCAGCTGCATCCTGCACAAGAATTTTTCATCTTACAGGAACACAATCTAGGTGCCAGCAGTCTGAGAATGATTGTCACTGGGTTAAGTCACTGGGTTAAGTTATTTAGCAATTAACCCTTTAGGCTACTACCACCCCCTTTTGACTGAGAAGGAGGAAACTCATAATCTTAGTAATAACAAACACTCTGCAATACTGACTGTCACCACAGACCGGTATGTTCAGAACTTTGTAATACTGTATAGTAGCACTCTTCAAAAGACAGGGATTCTTTTAATTTGCAGTAAAAGCCTTAGGGACAGTTTTAACCCTTTTAAAATAGTGTCTAATAATGAAAATGTCAAAATGGTGCAAATAAAATATTTACAGAAAAAGACATTACAAAGAAATAAATAGAACTATAAAGCAACAGAGCATTAAGATGGAGTTGAAAATGAAGAATACTTGCAAAGTCCTTGGTTCCAATTGTCCAAGAAAAAATGTTGCAATGGTCCTTTCAAGTCCAGTTAGATGTTCCATGGTTGATGTTAAAACGAGAGCTTGAGAACAGATCTTGCCATTCCCTTTTTTTGCAGTATCAAAGCGGTCTTGACATAGATCATCTGACCAATCATCCAGTTTAAGGGGTGGTAGCTGGAAGGTCACCATGTTTATGATTGTATCGGGCCCTCCCTTGCATACAGTTTTATACTAATATTAATATCTTCCACTATGTACCGGTTGCATTCTGGAAACTAATAGATTATTGCTCAGCATTATGTTTCATGTCCAGGGATACCAAACACAGAGTATTTCGGATGTGCCTATCACCCACGAGGTAGATGACTGCTATCCCACCCTATGTATGTGCTAGTTTAGTCATGCGTGACCTTGATTTGCTCTGTATGATATTCCCCATTCAAATATTTACCTAATATCGATGTGTCTTGGTCCTGTTGGATTTTATCAATTGTGTGTGTGGATTCTGTTAAGTTGTGAATTTGGCAGAGGTCTCAAAGAGGTTGCCCACACCTGGCTATTTTCTGGGTAGAGGTTTTATGGCACGCTATGCATTCCTAGTGCTTTAATTGCTCTACACATCATGCGTGACAGAAGGGCAGATTCTGTCATTGTTTTACAATAGGTCATAGGGAAGTGTTAATCTGCAGAACTTTTTATGGTCCATAGAAACAGGCATCCTGCCAGGCCTCAATTAGCAGTTTACATCCCTGACAGCCTGTGTGCTGGTGCCTGCTGTCCCCAAGTTGAGATAACAGGCTCTTTTGAAGTGTGTTTAAAGCTATGAATTCCATAGTTTGCAGGAGATGAGAGGGAGTAAGATCACTGGGCTCATGAAAAAAAAAATGGCTGAGACCTGATAAGATGGCTGTCACCTACAGCTTCCATGTGCCTATTGTGCGCAACCATTACAGTGGTAATACACTGTTGTGGGGTATTTCTCTGCTGTGGGCACTGGAGCACTAAGCAGGATAGAAGGAGAAATGAATGGGGCAAAATACCATCAAATTGAGGAAAATGGGCTGCCCTCTGCCAGAAAGTTATCAAAGTTCCAATATGACAATGACCCAAAAGCACACAGCAAAAATTACCACACAGTGGTTGAAGGGAGAAAGATAAATGTCCTTGCATAGCCTAGTCAGAGCCCAGACTTAAACCCAATTGAAAATCTGTGGATTGACTTGAAGACTGCAGTCCACAAACAGTCACCAACAAATGTAACTGACCTTCAGCAGTTCTGCAAACAAGAGTGGGCAAATATTGCAAAAGGTGGTTCAACAAAATACTGACACAAGGGGGTAATCGTTTTTCCAAATCAATTGTTCTGTTTTTGAATTTTTCTTTTCTGACATGTTGGTGTTTTACTTGGATGTTAAAAGTTGCAATGAGTAAATACAGATAGATAAAACAACTGTGTCTTTCTTCATTTCAGGCTGCAAAGCAACAAAATGTGATTGTTTTCTATACCCACTGTAAATTAAGCATTCCACAGAACACAAAATACATAGATGTATGTGATTAGATACAATCTCCACTCTAACTATATGAATAAATAAAATTGTGTAAATAAATAACTTATGCTCAAACGCACTTAGTGTCCAAAAACAGTTTCCACTGGACTGTAATAAATATCAGCGCAGTTCAAAATTATAGCGCTTTGTGCAATCCACTTTCCAAAAATAGGTGCTGGTATCACATCGCGGTGCTGCCCTCCTTTGCCTCCGCACTCACCAACAATTGTTGACGCTACTGCAGAGCAATAGGAGTCAATATGCGATCTAGTATTCTATGGCTGTACTCCAATCTTCTAAGTTATCCATCGCTTCTCCACTCCATTGTTGTGCTCAGAAAAGGTATGCAGGAACATTATCAGTAGAGAACCATATAGCATAATTCCGTTTTATTGAATCATTAAAAAATTAAAATTACACTCACAATGTAGGTAGTAAAATCAAGCCAAAATGCCGGATCGGAAACGCTGCCTCAGCGTGTGTTCCAACTGCCAGATGTGACATCACCAGAAATCCCCATCTAACATGTTTCACCCCTCCCACAAGGTGTCCTCAGAAGCTGGGGTTGCCAGTGTTTGGTCCTCCTTTTAACTAACTTGCCACACGTACTCGACCCATGGAATAAAGGTGTAGCTGGCTTCATACCAATGGAATACCCTGATTTATGATTTAGCATTTCTGTAGTCCAGGGGTGTAGCAAGATGGCAGTAATACCATCGGTATGAAGCCACATACACCTTTAAGAAAATCTAACATAGCTGCTGAAAAGAAGTGTAAATGATGTATAGTGGAGGGAGTAATGGGAGGTTCCGTGGGTGGAGTAGGTGTGGCGAGATCTTCTGCTTTTAGTAAAAGTTTGTTGATACAATGTACTGTATCTATGTGATATATTGCTGTCAATGTACTTGTACTCCCTCTGCTGGTGAATTTGTATTAATGCAGTGCGTACTGCTGTATACCATCTCTTATTTTAAAGCAAAAGTTCTCTTTTTATCTTGTACTACAGGTATAACCAGGGGCGGACTGACCATTTGGAAACTCGGGCACTGCCCGAGGGCCCGGGGTCAGTAGGGGGCCCCATAAGATGCCCCTGGTACCTTTTTCATAGGCTTTTTTGAGTTTGGGCAAGGACTCAGGGGCCCCATGATCCCCTATTGCCCGGGGGCCCCATGAGTTGTCAGTCTGCCCCTGGGTATGACTATAAAAAAAGGCTTATCTGTAGGTACAGTGAACATCCTGAAAAAGTGCACCGTTTAAGAGATATTTACATGTGTAGCAGCCAGGGACCTCACTGGCGCATGTGCACTGTGCTCTCAATGGACAGAAAGCCATTCAAACAGCCGGAGCACACAAACCCAGAGGGAAGACCGGGTGAAGATCGAATCCCTGGAGGGATCCATTTTTTAGGTAAGTCTGTCATAGTGTGTGATTTACACTACTGTAGCACATTATGGCATGAGCCTGCATGGGGCCAGTTTTTTTTTTAAAGATGATTTACTACTGCTTTAAAAGATCCAAGATACATATATTTAGTGATTTTTATAGTTTATTCATCTTTATACTTCATTTATTGCATTTTTATTCTTTTTTACATGTTGTTAAAAAATGTTCACGTTTTCCACATTGGGGAAACTTCTCCCAGTTTTCACACCATTTAGCGTTTAAATCTTCTTCTGTAGTGGTGGTCCCCAGGCTTGAGAAAGGGGTTAGAAACATGTTGCTGATGTTGACAGCTCTCCTATCTAGTGCACTGTGCCTCTCTCCTGTAGCTTCCTAGCTCTGCTCCTGAGCTCTGCATATGCTGGTATTGCTGACTACACAGTAACATCGGTTCTAGACAGAGGCTGCACTGGTGTGCTGCTCTTTATCCCTGGACCTATTTCACCTGTCTCCATGTGACACCTGAGAGTTGCTGATTTCTCATCATCATGGTGCTGATAATCGAAATCATTGATGTAAGTGGATGCTCTATTTTTACCAAGAAAGGTGATGCTGTTTCTGACATCTTTTCGCACTCTGCTCCTTGTGTTCACTTCTCTATTGTATACTTTTAACTGCTACACTGTATGATGCATACTCTAGACCAGGGGTGTCAAACTCCATTCTATCACAGGCCATATCAGCATTATGGTTGCCCTCAAAGGGTTGGTTGTATCTGTAAGACTAGATGTCGAGAGCATCCTACCCCCCATTACATCAGATGTCAAGAATCCAACACCCTCCATAACATCACTGTGCAGGGTCTGGAAGTGCAGGGTCTGGAGGAGGACCAGAGGAGGAGCAGAGTCCGTTACCAGAGTCTGCTGAATGCTCAGACCAGGGGAGGCAGAGATGAGGGAGTGCTGCAGCTGCACTGAGAGGTGCAGGATTTGGTAGAGGAGCTCTATTGTCCTCTCTGCTGCCGATTGCTGAGAAAAGGTGGGGGTGGAGACAAGGGGGTACCTGCAAAAAGAGGTGCAAGGGCCACAAGAAATGGTCTGGAGGGCCGTATTCAGCCTGCGGGCCTTATGTTTGACACCTGTGCTCTAGACCACAACACTCCACATGCAGCACTGTATGTGTTGCATGCTCTGGCCCCCTACACGCTGTGCACTGCATTCAGGACCAGATTAGCATAGGGGCTATTTGAGCTGTAGCTCCAGGCCCCCACCTTAACCCCTTCGTGCCTAAGGGTAAAACAAATCTTAATAACTAAGCACAATTTTGCAATGTTGACATGTGTTAGCAAACCCGTACATAGCATCACAACTACTTTGTGCATCCAGGTGGATTTTACCTTGTTTTTTCAGGACAAATTGGGCTTTCATTTGGTGGTAAATTGTAATAGAAATCGCCACAATTTTTTCTATTACCAAAAGAAAACTGGCCCAAAATAGTAAAAAAAACAAACATTTTTTTAAATTTAGTTGTATATTTCTTGCTACAACCATAACCTACCACCAAAGAAAAACCCAAAATAATTTCTCCTGCTCCTGAGGATCTCAATGATATTACATGTGTGTGTGTGTTAGTTGTTGTTTGTTCCCGTAGTACAGCCCAAAAGCAATAGTGCGCAATTTGCTTTTTTGTTTAATTTTATCCTGCCACTAACTGACACTGATACCAATTTAAAAAAACTCTGACCAAAAAAAAACCGATCCTGACCTTTTACCCTGACCCAAACACTAACCCTGACACAGACCTAGATCAAACCTTGATCTAGGTATTTTTCTTTATTAATTTTTTACACACACTAGTTTTTTTTTTCTCTCTGAGAAATGCAGAGAGAGATACAATGTATTTCTCTCCTCCAGAGAGACAACACAAGGGGGGACGGGCTTCACAATGACTGATCACTGGCAGCCAATCAGAGGCTATCACAGCGATCAGGTGACCTGGAATTGGGAGTTCCGGGTCCCGATCATTAGAATGGGACCCAGGGCTCTCAGTGACTGGGAGCAAGCCATGAAGAAAGACAGGTGCGCAAATTTTCAGCCCCATTGAAAAAAGCCCAGTTCTGTGAATTAGTAGTTGGCGTCTGACTGACTGTGGGGTGGACAGGTGTCTTTAAAGAGCTCAGACAGGTGCTACTAAGTTAGATTAATGAGTGGAGTAGAGGTGAACTTTTTAAAGGCACAGCAACAGGTCTTTGAGAGCCAGAATTCTTGCTGTTTCTTAGGTGTTCAAATACTTATGTTCAGCAGTGCAAGACAAATAAATTCTTTAAAAATCATACAATGTGATTTACTGAATTTGTTTTTTAATTCCATCTCTCAGAGTGGGAATGCACCTACAATGTGAATTTCAGACCCCTCCATGATTTCTAAGTGGGAGAACTTGCAAAATCGCAGGGTGTTCAAATATTTGTGTTCCTCACTGTATTGTACATTACACACTCCTGCAGTATATACACTATATTGGGCATTTCACAATTCTGCACTATGTACACTATACTGTATATTACATACTTCTCACCAAAGTATTCATTATCTCAACAGTTGCTGGTTGCTAGAGTCCCTAACTATTTTAATGAAGTTCTACTTTAAGGTCAGCTCAGACAAAATTTTAGCTCTCTATCTTTCAGTGTACACAAAATCATACGTAATGGCAGTGTTTAATTTTTAAAATAATGATTATGCTGAGGTTTGTATATATTTTGAGACTCTGGCTCGCAGGACAGCAATTTCAGTATAATTTATGGGTACAAGCAGGTTTTTGCTTTGTTTAACCATGCCCATTTAAGCCCCTCCCACTCTTACCTCATTGTGGACCCACCCACAATTCGCCATGGCGCGCTACGCACGCCACATTACTACTCAAGCTACCCAGAGGCACCCTCTCTACCGCATCCCTCTCTCTTTCACTCCCCCCTCTCTCTCACTCCCCTCTCTATTTAATTTAAAGTGATTCTAAAGGTTCTTTTTTTTTTTCTTGAAAAATAACAAACATGTCTATACTTACCTACTGTGTGCAGCCAGTGGTTTTACACAGAGCAGCCATGAATCCTCCTCTTCTCGGGTCCCCCGCAGGCTCTCCTGGCTCCTCCTGTCTGTCGGGTGCCCCCACAGCAAGCATCTTTTTATGGGAGCACCCTCTCTTGCTCATTGGCTGAATGGCTGTGATTGACAGCAGGGGGAGCCAATGGCTCCTGCTTGCTGTCTCAGCCAATGAGGAGGCAGAGAGCCAAGTCCGTCATTCACATCGTTGTAGCGCGATGAGGCTCAGGTACGTAGTCATCAGCATCAAACATAGGAATAAACAAAGTAAAATAACACTATTATACAATGTCATGGTTGGCAATTAAAGTGTTGCTAAACCCAGGATCCTGCATTCACTATATCTGGTCTCCCACAGTACACACTACATAGAAATGCAATTATTTTAGTAAATATAAACTGCTAAATACCTTTTCTCATCAACAGCTACAGCTGTCTTGTGACTTCTATCAGTGTTTAGCAGAGCTTTGGTTAAAGCTTGTAGGAGTTTTCTTTCTGTTCTAGGAGGATGCAGAACCCCTGATCTCTGTCTGGACAGTGCTGATTGGCCCTGTGCTGATCACATGCACTCTCCCAAGAAAAAAAAAACCTCTCTTGTAACAACTGGGGGCAATAGAGACATGGAAGCTATACATGTCAGCCATCTTGTTAAGGTCTCAGCATTTTTGTTTCATGAGCAGTGTTCCTATTCTTCCCCCTACCCCTTTGCAAACTATGGAATTTGTAGCTGTAACATTTAACAAACTTCAAAAGAGCCTCTTATCTTAATTAAAACACAAATAGATGCCAGTATCCAGGGCTGTACACAGCTATTTAGTCTTGTCAGGATGTCTATTTTCCATGAATCATGGAAAGCACTTTCCTCTGCCTTATTGTAAAAGAATAATAACTCTGTCAAGCAGTCACACATGACCTGTAAGGCCATTAGAGCTCTAGGAATGCAGAGCGTGCCATAAAACGTCTATTCCACATGTAACAATTCCACATACAATTCATAGATTTCAACAGGAACAGGGCACATTAATATTAGGTATATATTTGAATAAATGAGATATCATACCGAACAAATCAAGGTCAAACATGACTATGTTAGCACATAGGAAAGGGGAGAAAGCAGTTTGTTCCCTCCTGGGTGACAAAGGTACCCTGTGTTTGGTATCCTTGGGTTCGAAATATAATTATGAATAATAATCTGCCAGTTGCTAGAATACCACCTGCATGTATTGGAAGTTGTTAATATTAGTATGAAACTGTAGTTGGGACTTGGTCATAAATTTGGTGATCTTCTAGCACCCATCTCCTAAACCAGATTATTGGTCAGCTGGTTTCTGTCCACACCCCCTTGATATCATAGAAAAGGGGATGACAGGACTTGTTAAGATGCTCTCGTTTAACATCAATCAAGGAACATCTTAACGGACTTGAGAGCCAAGGCAACCTTTTTGATCGGACAATTAGACTCTGCTAAAACCAGGACTATGCAAGTATTCTGGCTTCTTAAATCCTTTATTTTATTTCTCTGTTGCTTTATTGTTCTCTTTATGTCTTTGTAATATCTTTTTCTGTAAATATTTTAATTGCACCATTTTGAACTTTTTAGTAATAAACCCTATTTTGAAACTTTCTCTAAAGCTTTTAATGCAAACTAAAGAATGCCTGTCTCTTGAAGAGTGCTACTGTATATAATAATCCTCTGAATATACTTGTCTGTGGTAAAAGTGTGTGTTACAGACGTTTATTGGTCACATTTGTTCTTGCTAACATTGTGAAGGGTTGATAGACCCAAAGCTATCTCTTGGCAGTTTGGAGTTTTAAGGGTTAATTGCATAATTAACCTAACCCAGTGACAATTGCTCTCAGACTGCTAGCACATAGATTGTGGTCCCGCGAGCTGGAAAATCTTTGTGCAGGGTGCAGCTGAGAGTGGCATTGTTATGCAAGTGACAGCACGGTGTGAGATTGGCTGGTCCTTTGTCATGAGTTGGTGAGAAGGGCAGGGGTCGGGCACCGCGTTCATCACATCTCTAGTTTTCGAACATAGTGCGTACAGTCAGATAAGGACTGTTTTTTTGTAAGGTATACAAAAAATGGTATATTTGCTGTAAATTAAAATTTTCTGAGGGGGGGCATCTTCAGGCTGCACAAAAAATATGAGGACGGGTGGATCCCCTTATGGTCAAGGAAGTCTCCTTTTCTACAAAGTCCCTTATTGACCCACCAGCTAAAATTAGTAGTGTTCAGTCCAGGTGGGAACAAAAGATTGTTAAAAAGGGGGGCCACTGGTATATGTGGAGAATGCAAGGGCTGTCGTTTGCAATTCAAGTCCCACAGACTGAGGGAGTGGGAGAGGGTAGGACATAGAATAGATTTGCGATAACACGATGAAAGCCATAGCACCAGATCAATGGGAAGCGGGGCGCAGGTTTGGGCCTCGATGGACACATATTCAGGCCTATTTCCCCGAAGATTAAGTTGACATAACTTTGAGAGTTGTGCAGCAACATAGTATTTTCGAAAATCTGGGACAGTGCCCACCTCTTTTGAGGAGTACATCGTGCCTCAGGCCAGTCTGTTGCCCTTAGTGCCCCGGATGTAATGGAAATGTTTTGCTTGAAACTGCTGAATTATCGGCGGTCCTCCCCAGCCATGCCAATATCGCATTTGACCATGTTTCCACATCCTCCAATAATTTTCTGAACAGTGCTGGGTAGTTTGCCTTGTATACGGAGGAGATACTAGGAGTCAGTCTTATACCTAAATAAGAGAGCAAAGATTGCTGCCATTGAAGGGATACTGTGCCTGAATACTGTGTAGTGTTGAGTCAGCCAAGTTTATGTTCATTGCCTTATCCCGATTGACCCCTAGACCCAAAATATTCCCAAAATGATCTAGAAGGGAAAGCAAATTCGGCAGTAAAGTGTGCAGGAGGTGATAAATACCAAGAGGTCGTCGGCAAATAATGCACATTTATCTCTATCCCCAGAATATCAGGGTCCTGGCGGATTACGATCGCCAAGGTTTCTATTGCAATTATAAATAGGAGAGGCAACAAGGGACACCCCTGTCGCGGGCCCCGCAAAGTTATTTGCACTGTAGGCGTACTATAAACAAAATGAATGGAGGCTAAAAACTTGGGTCCACAATTCCACCTTTGCAACACCTGAAAGTGGTAAGGCCAGGGCTGCTAGGTTTTCCTCTTTTTGCCTAAGTAGGGCTTCATAATTCCTCTTATACCTGGCGGCTATCTGAATCAAGAGACCTAGAATTGTGGCCTTGTGAGCAGCCCAATTACACATGAAGGTGAGATTCATTTAGTTGCCAGGCACAGAAAGCAGCAGGACTTCATAAGGAAGAAATCAATGTGATAACAGGAGAATGGTCTGACCAAGGAACTTCTAGGATCTTGGAGGATGTGCAAAGTGGTACAGAAGTGGAGGGTATGAAGACATGGTCTATGTGCGAATATGCCAGATGGACATGGGAGTAGTAAATGTAATTGCGTCTATTGGAGTTAAATTCGCACCAGACAGCCACCAGGTCAGAGTGGTGTAACAGTTTCGCAAATTTGGTACCTATCCTAGTGGGTTTCAAAATTTGAGAACCTGGTGGGCGTGTCTTGTCTAAGGAGGAATCGAATGCTACATTAGAATCACCACCCAACAGCAGTGGGCCCTCAAACAGTGGAGACGTCTCAAACAAAACTATGAAAGAAGTCCAGTTGGTCTTTATTGAGGGTGTAGTAGCTAAGAATTGTCACTAAGGTTCCCTCCAGGTTTACCTTGACCAATAGGAAGCGACTCTCTGGATCGGGCATTACCAGGGAAGGGAAAAACATCACCTGTTTTGAGAAAGAAATTGCTACCCCTTTGGTTTTGTCCGATGCCTTCACCAAGAAGAATATCAGGAAATGCTTATGGACAAAATTGGGGGTGTAGGCGGTTGGGAAATGAGTTTGTTGGAGGAGAACTATGTTCACCCCCATAGACTGATAAATAGACCCCATATCACTGATATTATCAGTGATAATAGTTGAAAGCCTTCACTGGCAAAATCTGTCCCTGTAAGTTATGTGTCAGCAAAGCAATGAGTTTATGTGTACGTGTATTAGTCATGGTCACCACTCAACTGACTATCACTTACCCCCTACGAGGATCTTCGTACGCAAATCGACTCCCTTGAATAAAATAGTGCTCAGTCTACTCACATTATAACTTAAAATCAGTCGCCAACTGACAAAATCCTCCTAAACAGACTTCCTAGTGTAAAATGGATTCCAGAAAGTAAACCAAACTGGCAGCACCGAGTAAGAGATCAGCTCTAAGCATGTACAAGATGACCCTGGAACGCACCGACCAGCGTGTGCTCCACTCACCTGGATATGACGTCACACCCTCAACATATTATTTTATTCAATTTAAAGTCTTTGCAATATTGCACTATTGGTTCTCCTTTGTCTTCCTATATAACACATCGTTATGAGGGGAAATCCCTTTTGAAGGTTGATGTAAGGAAGCTCTTGTATATGGAGGAGGCTATGGAGAGGAAATTTTCCCTGGGAATTGGAGGATAATATTGTATTCATAAAGTGCAACTTATTCTTATCTCCGGTGAGTGCGGAATACATCAGTCTTCACAGGAAGGTGTGGATCCGTGGAGTCTTTTCTCTGTATTACACTTATCCTACGAAAAAAAATTTTTGGAGCACTATTTGCATGTTTAAAGGGGACTTTCTTTGTTTTTGGTTTCATCGCTTTTTGTATTTGGACACACATTTTATTTATTTTTTTTTCATTTTTCTTTTAATACATTCTCATATCCTTCAACACTATACGATTCTGCCAAAATGTCTTTGTATTAAACATATATTTGAGTGGTGAAAGTATGCATGTAGTTATTCTTTTTTATAATTGAGCAGGATCTTTTAATAACCTATTTCAATACATTTCTGCATTTATAATGTCTTAGGCCTTAGCTCTAGTCTAGCGTTCATGTTGGCTTTTGGGCTGCATAGTAGCATAGCGGTCAGCACTTCTGCCTGGCTGCATTAGGTTCATCAGTTTGAATACCAAACACTAAACAACCTGCCTGGAGTTTGCATGTTCTCCTTGTGCTTTTGTAGGCTTCCTACCACGCTCTGAAGACATGATAGTAGCTTCATTGGCTCCTGTCTAAATTGGCCCTAGTATGTGTATTTATAAAGGTATATTTAGGGACCTTAGATTGTAAGCTCCTTGAGGACAGGAACTGATATGAATGTACAATCTGTAAGTATAGCACTGTGTAAATTGTCAGCACCATATAAATACCAATGTAGCGCTACCAATGAAGGAGCCGCTGATAAGATTTCGGTTCTCTGCTGTTCTCTTCTCTGTAACAAAGCCCCACTCCTGCTGACACCAGCAAAATACCTTCACTGGGGAGTCTCCTAGCTGTTACACAAAAAAGATACATACTGTGATAAAAGAAATAGCCAGGTTGAATTGATAGCAATAAAATGGTAAGGCAATGCAAACGTTTTAAAGTTTATACAATATGTAGACTCAGTGGATCAATACAGTACAATCAGGTACCCTTTAAACGTGGCCACCTATGTCCTGCAGGACAAAGGGCATAACTGATATCCCTCTGACTGGGAGATCACTCCCTAAGTGAGACATGTATAGGTCTTGGGAACGGGCAGCTAGCTCACTTGTAGGCCCTCAGGCAGAAGAGTCTAGGTTTAAGCTTGAAAAATCTGTTAGACCTCCTGCACACCAGTATTTCTAAAGGGGTTTGACCCTGAGTATAAAGCAGTCTGAAAGTTGATTCTTCTGCTGGCTCAGTTGGGGCTGTTATGTTGGTGTGCAATGTAAAGTACTGTTCTTTTTAAGATGTGGAAAGAACAAGCTAGTTCTCATAAAGTGGCAGAGCCGTTCGCATGGTCACTTTGAAGGATGGGTTGATCGGCAGTTTGCTTTAACCCATTTAAACAGTAAAAGCACCTTCTTTTAATGGCCCGGGCCAAAGTGCATGCAAACTCCTAGAAAATATATTGCCTAGCAGACAGCGAGAGGTTAAGTAAGTTAAGCAACCTGCAGACAATGATCACAATAGCAGCTAAAAGATGGCAGTTTGCAGCAATGAAGGGCCCTGATGTGTTCATTTGTGTTGGCATCCAATGCTTAAAGTGTTACTAAACCCACAACAGTAAAATCAGTCTGTATATGCAGTAAAGCATGCTTGTTATACTCACTGTGGAACCTAAGGGGTTAATCCTCTGCATTGTGTAAAAAGGTGCTTTATCCTTTCTTCTCTGTTGAAATGACCACCTGATACAGACTGAATCCGTAGTCACATGCACATGCTCAGTTTGATGTGTATTGCTAGAGGGTTTTTTTTTTTTCTTGGGAGAGTGCATGTGATCAGCACAGGGCCAATCAGCACTGTCCAGACAGAGGTTCATGGGTTTCACATCCTCCTAGAGCAGAAAGAATACTCCTCCTACAAGCTTTAACCAGTGCTCTGCTGAGGTCACAAGACTGCTCTAACTGCTGATGACAAAAGTTATTTAGCCGTTTATATTTATTAAAATAACTGCATTTCCATGTTGTGTGTACTGTGGGAGACCAGATATAGTGAATGCAGGGTCCTGGCTTAGTATCACTTTAAAAACGTTATTAAACTTGGAGAACCTGGCTGGCAACAAACTAACTGTAACTAGTAACAGTGATGCGTGAGTCAGTGACCCTCTCATTCAGTTCTTATGCGATAGGTGTTCTGTGGCGGTGGAGGCCCCTTTTATTGAAGAGGCAGCTCTGCCTGTGGCAAATCACGCACTGCTGAGTGTTTTCTTTGAAGCAGCCTTCTCCCACAGTACTTTTGGCTTAATAGTCTTCTCCAGCTACTCTGTAGGCTCCGGTACAGTCCTGGTCCAGCCCAGATTATCGTGGCTCAACCCAAACACTTACACCTCATTCCCCTTGCACAGTCTCTCTACAACTCCCCAGTGTACTCTCTGACTTTCTCTCCATGGCAAGCTTTGTAGTTTAAAGTGGATCTAAAGTCTGAAGGTTTTTTTAAACTTCAGTGTGCCCCTCCCCCCTCAGCCCCCCTTACATTCACCTTAGCCAAATCTCGATCCAGCAATGTTCACAAGAGCAGAAGCTCTCCTGGGTCTCTCCCTGCTTATTGGCTTAGACCAGTGGTCGGCAAGCCGCGGCTCGCGAGCCACATGCGGCTCTTTACAAACTTAAATGCGGCTCTTCTGTGTGCCGGGCGCCCGCTCCCCTCCCTCCTCTCGGGCGGCCGCCCCAAAAGTCAGGACTCTGCAGCTGTCAGGATGTAGGCGGGGCAGCCAGGATGTAGGCGGGGCAGCGTGACGAACTCCTCTCCTCTCACAGTCTGCCCTAAAGACCAGAACGGCGCGGGAACACAGCGAGAAGAACGCGCGGAGCAAAGGTAAGTGAATTGACACAGGGGGGACTTGGGGACTTAATATGGGGGATGAATTAATATGGGGAATGAATTACTATAGGGGGGATGAGTTACTATAGGGGGGATGAATTACTATATGGGGGATGAATTACTATGGGGGATGAATTACTATATGGGGGATGAATTACTATGGGGGATGAATTACTATATGGGGGATTAATTACTATAGGGGGGATGAATTACTATATGGGGGATGAATTACTATATAGGGGATGAATTACTATGGGGGATGAATTACTATATGGAGGATGAATTACTATGGGGGATGAATTACTATATGGGGGATGAATTACTATATGGGGGATGAATTACTATATGGAGGATGAATTACTATGGGGGATGAATTACTATATGGGGATGAATTACTATGGGGGATGAATTACTATGGGGGATGAATTACTATAGGGGGGATGAATTACTATAGGGGGGATGAATTACTATGGGGGATGAATTACTATGGGGGATGAATTACTATATGGGGATGAATTACTATATGGGGGATGAATTACTATGGGGGATGAATTACTATGGAGGATGAATTACTATATGGGGGATGAATTACTATGGGGGATGAATTACTATATGGGGGATGTATTACTATATGGGGGATGAATTACTATATGGGGGATGAATTACTATGGGGGATGAATTACTATATGGGGGATGAATTACTATGGGGGATGAATTACTATATGGGGGATGAATTACTATGGGGGATGAATTACTATATGGGGGATGAATTACTATATGGGGGATGAATTACTATGGGGGATGAATTACTATATGGGGGATGAATTACTATGGGGGATGAATTACTATATGGGGGATTAATTACTATGGGGGATGAATTACTATATGG
Organism: Staurois parvus; assembly: GCF_062004578.1. Lineage (NCBI taxonomy): Eukaryota > Metazoa > Chordata > Amphibia > Anura > Ranidae > Staurois > Staurois parvus. The sequence continues at coordinate 25,292,806 of NW_028317949.1, read as the reverse complement.
GGGATGTATTTTCAGTTTTAAAAATGTGGCTCTCAAAATAAATTTCAATCGTGGTTTTGGCGAGATTTGGCTCAGTTGAAAAAAAAGGTTGCCCACCACTGGCTTAGACACAGCAGTGGGAACCATTGGCTCCCACTGCTGTCGATCACAGCCAGTGAGGAGTTAGGGGCAGCGCGGCCAAAACGTGCTCTGTGTATCTGATAGACACACAGAGGCGGCTTGGGAGCAGGCATGCATGAGGGAGGAGCTAGCAGGAGGAGGAGCCAGGAGCCCCTAGGGGACCCAAGAAGAGGAGGATTGAGGCTGCTCTGTGCAAAACCTATGATGAGAAGTATGACATGTTTTTTATTTAAGAAAAAAAAAACTGAACCTTTACAAATGCTTTAACTTCAGATTAACTGTGAAGAAAGTTCTGCTTTCAGCCTTCAATTTTCAGAAGTCTTTGGATTCCTGCATTAAAGTATAACATGCATAAAAAATTCTGTTTATACAGGTTTTTGGAATTCTTTTCTGTAGCCTGCATGAACAACTCTATATTAGCTTATCTGTCCATGCACATTTGGGTGTTTACAAGCATATTTGCAGAGGATTGTTTTCAGTCTGAAATAACTCATCACAAATGCATTTTTGAGAGGAGCTTTCAGGCAGAAAAACTCTTGATACTTATAGACACAGCTTTTAAGAGCAGTCAGCCTTTTCAAGTGTACATTGATCATAGTAAAAAATGAGCAGAGGGGAATGTTTAGGAGAAAACATTCTTATAAAAGCAAATGCTCATAACCTCTTGTGCAATACGAGTCACTATGAGCATTTTTTTTCAGCAGCCTAGTGTACATGGACCTTTAAGGTTAAAAACAAATTGCAGATTGAGTTGCATCTCTGCAGATAGAAACCATTAGAAAATAAAACGAATTATGGATTAAGAGATACTATGTCTCAAACTATGCATCAACCACTTCTCTACTACACTATAGACAAAGACAGCTACAGCGCAGCTCTCCAGTTCTGGGAGGGGATCCATGGACACTAGAAGCACGCCTCCTACACGCCCCCTGGGGCACGCATCGGGAGCTCTCTGTGACTATGATCCTCTGGACACAGCACATCACAGATCAAGATATTGGCGGGATAGCAGGATTGCTGCAGCCTGTCAGGGATCTGTATGTAGCTGAAGATTTTACTCTGCAGCCACACACAGATTGCACAGTGCAGCCATCAGTAAACAGTGCACCAACCACCATCTTTCACAGTGTCCAAGTGCACAGCAACATATATACCAGTGTCCCATCAACATCTGTCACAGTGTACCAGTGTCCCATCAACATGTGTCACAGTCTACCAGTGCACAAAAACATCTGTCACATCTGCAATAATGTCTCATTGCAACACCTGTTAGTGTCCCACTGCAACATTAATATCTGCAACAATATCCCATTGTCACATCAACATCTGTTGTAGTCCCTAGTGGACCTTCAACATCTGTCAGTGTCCCTAGTGGATCATCAATATCTGTCAGTGTTACTAATGGACCTTCAAAATCTGCAGGTGTCCCCAGTGGACCATCAACATCTGTCAGTGTCCCTAGTGGACCATCAACATATGATAGTGTCCCCAGTGGACCGTCAACATCTGTCACTGTCCCCAGTGGATGTCAACATCTGTCGATGTCCTCAGTGGACCATCAACATCTGTCAATGTCCTCAGTGGACCATCAACATCTGTCGATGTCCTCAGTGGACCATCAACATCTGCCGATGTCCTCAGTGGACCATCAACATCTGTTGGTGTCCCCAGTGGACCATTAACATCTGTCACAGTGTCCCAGGCCAGGTACTAGTAGTAGGGTGTCATGTTCCCCCCAAAGAATTATGTCCCATACCACATGTGGTACTTGCATACTCAGGAAGAGTAGCAGAATGCATTCTGAGGTGTAATTCTAAGTATGCCTGTGCTGTATGTTAGAAATATATTTTTAAAAAGTGACAACTTTGTGTAAAAAAAAAACGTTTTAATTTTCTTTACACGTTTTCCAAAAACTTGTGGCCAAAAAATAACAAGTTCAAAAGACTCATTACAACTTATAGAAAATACTTTGGGTCATTTACTTTCGAATATGTGGTCATTCTGTTGGTGTTACCATTGTCCTGGTGCTCCAGGACCTTCACAAGTGTGATAGGTAGTCAGGAAATTAGATGTGTAATTTATACATAATTATGCTCCTTGAAAGCCCAAAGGTGCTTCTTGAATCTGGGGTCCCTCTATGTGGCTAGGCTGTGAAAAAATCTCACACATGTGGTATCGCCATACTAAGGAGGAGTAGTAGAATGTATTTTGGGGTGTAATTGCAAGTATGCCTATGCCATGTGTGAGAAACAGGTTGTTAAAATAACAATTTTGTAGAAAAAAAACCCTTTATTAATTTTTTTTTCATTTTCCAAAGAATTTTGGGAAAAATTACAACTTCAAAAAATCTACCATGCATCCTACTAAATCCTTTGGGATGTCCAAAAAGGGCCATTTGAGGGGTATTTTTACTGTCCTGGTATTTTAGGACCTCAGGAAATGAGATAGACTGTAAGTACATCAGGATTGATCAATTTTCATATACTGTATATATATATCACAGATTGTAAACTCTACTCTGTGCCTTTTTTCCACTGCAATTTATTATCAAAAAAACATTGAGGGTGCTTGCTTCTCACACTGGGAGGTTTCCATTGTTTTTATGCCAATTTTTATACCCTGTTAATAAAGCTTATGGTTTTATGATAAATGTTGGGTAATCTTTTATGCAGTGCCAGTAAAGTCAATTTTATTATGCAAGCTGGTTACATATCCAGCCTATACCCTTTTTGTCTTCTTGAGCCTAAATTACAGTATATTCATATTTTCCAAAATCAATCCATACACATCCACTGCTTAATAGCCCTGTAATTTATTTTTCATGAAATTATGTTCTACTCTTTTTTTCTGCCTTCTTGTAACTTCCTCTGTATTCTGCCAATCCTCTAATAACTCTCTCTCTCTCTCTCTAGTAACTCTCGACCCCTGCCCCCCTGACTTGTTTGAAATGAGCAGTGCACGTTAGTTGTGGTCACATGCATTTCTTTACACACACACTACAAATCCCATATCCATCTCAGAAGCAAGCAAGAAAGGGTGGCTATATTTCTACATACAGTAGCACTATGGAAAAGGAATGTAGCCATCCCCTAACAGGACATAAGATCATGGCAGCAAAGAAAAAAACATCAGATAAGACCCAAAAAAAAAACTACAGCGCTTACCAAAAATAAATGAATAAGTAAATGTGATGCGATGCCACTAATCACTGCTGTTCATTCCCACACCCAACAAATATTAAAATATTACAAAGTGCAGCGCAACTCAAATATAATACATAAATGAACTATACATGTGATGTGTTTTCATATTGAATGCATATTTATATATTTTTTGCTTATGTGTATAACAATCACTACAAAAACGAGGGGTCTTCAAAAAAGGTTCTGCACTTTTATACAGTGAAGGAAATAAATATTTGATCCCCTGCTGATTTTGAATGTTTGCCTACTCACAAAGAAATGATCAGTCTAACAATCGAATGGTAGGTGTATTGTATCTGAGAGACAGAATAGCAACAAAAAATTTAAAAGAAATACTGTACATGTCTAACAAATTATGCACTGATTTGAATGTTCACGAGGGAAATAAGTATTTGATCCCCTTCACAAAACATGACTTAGTACTTGGTGGCAAATCCCTTTTGTTGGCAATCACAGAGGTCAGACGTTTCCTGTAGTTTGCCACCAGGTTTGCACTCCTCTTGGCAGATCCTCTCCAAGTCATTAAGGTTTGGTGGCTGACGTTTGGCAATTCGAACTTTCAGCTCCCTCCACATATTTTCAATCGGATTAAGGTCTGGAGACTGGCTAGGCCACTCAAGGACCTTAATGTGCTTCTTCTTGAGCCACTCCTTTGTTGCCTTGGCCGTGTGTTTTGGGTCATTGTCATGCTGGAACACCCATCCACTTCCCATTTTCAATGCCCTGACTGAGGGAAGAAGGTTCTCACCCAAGGTTTGATGGTACATTGCCCCGTCAATCATCCCTTTGATGAAGTGCTTTTGTCATGTCCCCTTAGCAGAAAAACACCCCAAAGCAGAATGTTTCCACCACCATGTTTGACAGTTGGGATGGTGTTCTTGAGGTCATAGGCAGCATTCCTCCTCCTTCAAACATGGCGAGTTGAGTTGATGCCAAAGAGCTCGATTTTGGTCTCATCTGACCACAACACTTTCAACCAGTCCTCCTCTGCCTCATTCAGATGTTCAGTGGCAAACTTCAGACGGGCCTGGACATGTGCTTTCTTGAGCAGAGGGGCCTTGTGGACACTGCAGGATTTCAATCCTTGTTGGCATAGTGTGTTACCAATTGTTCTCTTGGTGACTGTGGTCCCAGCTGCCTGGAGATCATTGACAAGATCCTCATGTGTAGTTCTGGGATGATTCCTCACTGTTCTCATGATCATTGACACTCCACGAGGTGAGATCTTGCATGGGGCACCAGACCTAGAGAGACTGACAGTTGTTTTGTGTTTCTTCCATTTGCGAATGATTACACCAACTGTTGTCACCTTCTCACCAAGCTGCTTGGCGATAGTTTTGTAGCCTAGTCCAGTCTTGTGTAGGTCTACAATCTTGTCCCTGACATCCTTGGACAGCTCTTTGGTCTTTACCATGGTGGAGAGTTTGGAATCTGATTATTTGATTGCTTCTTTGGACAGGTGTCTTTTATACAGGTAACAAAATGAGATTAGCAGCACTGCCTTTAAGAGACTGCTTCTAATCTCAGCTTGTTACCTGTATAAAAAACACCTGGTAGCCAGAAATCCTGCAGAATGACAGGGGATCAAATACTTATTTCCCTCATGAACATGCAAATCAGTGCATACTTTGTTAGATATGCATTTCTTTTTAATTTTTTGTTGCTGTTCTGTCTCTCAATGTTACAACACATCTACAGTATCTCACAGAAGTGAGTGCACCCCTCACATTTTTGTAAATATTTTATTATATGTTTTCATGTGACAACACTGAAGAAATGACATTTTGCTACAATGTAAAGTAGTGAGTGTACTGCTTGTATAACATGTAAATTTGCTGTCCCCTCAAAATAACTCAACACACAGCCATTAATGTCTAAACCGCTGGCAGCAAAAGTGAGTACAGTTCTAAGTGAAAATGTCCAAATTGGGCTCAATTAACTATTTTCCCTCCCCGAGTCATGTTAATCATTAGTGTTACA